>NC_137763.1:1894970-1944580 GCF_963264785.1 Psittacula echo
ACAAATGGAGCCATAGGAACATGGCATGGATATATTCATATAATGAGGTATAGATGGATCCATATGGACCAGGGATGGATGCAGCCATATGGATCCGGGCACAGATAGAGCCCTATGGACCTGGCACATATAAATACATATAGACTTGGCATGGATGTATCCATGCAGGGAGGCAGCATGGATGGAACCATATGGACCAGTGTGGGTAGAGCCATATGGACCTGGCACATATGGATCCGTACAGATCAGGGACGGATGGATCCATATGGATCCAGCGAGGATGGAGCCACACGCACTTGGCACCGAAGGAGCCGTATGGACCAGGGCCAGCTTGATCCATATGGACCAAGTATGGATAGATCCATATGGACCCGGCACGGACCACACCCCCCCAGCCCCATATGGCCCTATAGGGCCCACACCCAGTCCCACGCGGCTCAGACCTGACCCTATAGTGCCCTATAGGACCCATGTCCTGCCCTATATGGCCCCACATGGCCAAGACCCAGCCCTATAGGGGAAAAGGAACCCAGGGACACCCCCCCCCCCATGGCCCGGCCCCTATAGCTCCATAGGCACTCACTGACGATGGAGCCCCCCCCCCATGGCCCCTATAGCTCCATAGGCACTCACTGACGGATGGAGCCCCCCCCCCCATGGCCCCTATAGCTCCATAGGCACTCACTGATGGATGGAGCCCCCCCCCATGGCCCCTATAGCTCCATAGGCACTCACTGATGGAGCCCCCCCCCATGGCCCCTATAGCTCCATAGGCACTCACTGACGGATGGAGCCCCCCCCCATGGCCCCTATAGCTCCATAGGCACTCACTGATGGATGGAGCCCCCCCCATGGCCCCTATAGCTCCATAGGCACTCACTGACGGATGGAGCCCCCCCCCCATGGCCCCTATAGCTCCATAGGCACTCACTGATGGATGGAGCCCCCTCCCATGGCCCCTATAGCTCCATAGGCACTCACTGATGGATGGAGCCCCCCCCCATGGCCCCTATAGCTCCATAGGCACTCACTGACGGATGGAGCCCCCCCCCCATGGCCCCTATAGCTCCATAGGCACTCACTGATGGAGCCCCCCCCCATGGCCCCTATAGCTCCATAGGCACTCACTGATGGATGGAGCCCCCCCCCCATGGCCCCTATAGCTCCATAGGCACTCACTGACGGAGGGGCCGTGCAGGACCTCGCACTTGGGGCAATGGTAAAGGTCGATGTCGGCCGCTGCCTCCTCCTCCACCCCCACGCAGCTGCAGGGAGCCCGGTCAGCATCATCCCAATGCATCCCAATGCATCCCAGTGCATCCCAGTGCATCCCAATGCATCCCAGTGCATCCCAATGCATCCCAATGCATCCCAATGCATCCCAGTGCATCCCAGTGCATCCCAATGCATCCCAGTGCATCTCAATGCATCCCAATGCATCCCAATGCATCCCAGCGCTTCCCAATGCATCCCAGCGCTTCCCAATGCATCCCAGCGCATCCCAATGCACCCCAGCGCTTCCCAATGCATCCCAGTGCATCCCAATGCATCCCAGTGCATCCCAGTGCACCCCAGCGCTTCCCAATGCATCCCAGTGCTTCCCAATGCATCCCAGTGCATCCCAGTGCACCCCAGCGCTTCCCAATGCATCCCAGCGCTTCCCAATGCATCCCAGCGCATCCCAATGCACCCCAGGGCTTCCCAATGCATCCCAATGCATCCCAATGCATCCCAGTGCATCCCAGTGCACCCCAGCGCTTCCCAATGCATCCCAGTGCTTCCCAATGCATCCCAATGCATCCCAGTGCATCCCAGTGCTTCCCAATGCATCCCAATGCATCCCAGTGCATCCCAATGCATCCCAGTGCATCCCAGTGCACCCCAGTGCTTCCCAATGCATCCCAGTGCATCCCAATGCATCCCAGTGCATCCCAATGCATCCCAATGCATCCCAGTGCATCCCAATGCATCCCAGTGCATCCCAGTGCCTCCCAGTCACCCCCCGCCGTCCCCCCGCACCCACCTGCCATGGAACCAGTCCTGGCACCCATCGCACTCGATCATGAAGCGGGTGACGTCGTAGGGCAGGCGGCAGAGGCAGTACACGGGCACCGAGGCCATGGCCCCCGCCCCTACGGACCCCTATGGACCCCTATGGACCCCCCACAGCCCGGGACATGGCCCCCCCCGTCCCACCCTCCCCTTCTATAGGTGACCCCCTATAGAACCCCCCCCCAACCACAAACCCCCTTTAACCCCTCGGGGAGGGCACTTAAAGCTCCCTATAGGGGCTTTAAGGACACAATCCCCCCCCCCCCCCAAATCTATAGGGCCCTAGAACACCCCTCAAGGGATCTATAGGGCCCTGCGGTCCCTATAGGGCCCTGGGACACCCCCAAAGGCCTAAAACCCCCCCAAACGGGCCCTTACCCCCCCGTCTAACCGCCTATAGAGCCTATAGGGCCCGCGGCTCCGCTCTAAGGCCCCTCCGGGTCCTTCCCCCGCCTCAGAGGCCCACAGGGCCCCGCGCGGCCTCCGCGCCTCCACCTCCCGCCTTAGGCCTTAGGCCGCAGCGCGCAGGCCCCGAGGCCTCCCCCGCGCTGTTCTACCGCCACCTCCCCGTTACCGCCTCCCGTTCCCGGCCAGGCCTCGGTTCCGCCGCCTCCGCCACGGCTCGGGCCCTGCTCCGGCCGCCCGGTAAAGTTTTATTCAAACGCGGAAACGGGGAGGGAAAAGGCGGGGCCGCGGCGCCATCTTGACCGCTCCGCGGCGCCATCTTGGGGAGGGCGCGGCCGCCATCTTGGGGAGGGCACAGGGCTTCCCGCCTCTGCTACGCGGTGCATTGTGGGGGGACGCCATCTTGGGAGTGGCGCCGCGGCCGCCATCTTGAGAGTGGCCCCCATTGACCACGCTTCGCTCGATCTCTTTTTGGGGTCTTTTCGCACTTTATAACGATTTCCCCCCCAAAAAACACACTTCCAACACCCCCCTCAGGACCAGAAAACCCAGGAATTCACCCCAAAACGCCGCTGGCTGCTGAAAGGGCGAAGGAAATGGGTGAAAACACCGTGAAATGGCCCAAAATGAGTGAGGGGAAGGGGGATTGGGGGGGGGGGGGGCAGTGGGACCAGTATGAGGGCGGATGAGGCACCAGTAAAACCAGTCTGACCAGTTGGCCATTGCCACAGCTGCAACGAGGGGAAATCCCAGGCCTATGGTGGGGTTTGAGGTGAAAAACGATGATTTTGAGGCTCTTTGTATTTTGGGGGTGAAAACCAGGGATTTTGGGTCATTTTGGGGTGAAATGAGGCTGGTTTGGGGTTAAAAACCGGGTTTATCTCGGGGGGGGGGGGCAACACAGGGGTTTAGGCCCCAAAATGGGGTTTTGGGGTGAAATGAGGCAAATTTGGGTCTTAAAGTGAGGCCATGCCAAGGGGAGGCCAAAAAGGGGGGGTTTGAAGTGGAAAGAGGAGATTTTGGGTCTGCAAAGTTGGGGTTTTGTGGGAAAAGGCGTAAAATGAGGGCTAGGCCCCAAAAGGGGGAGTTTTGGGGTGAAAAAGGGGGATTTGGGGACCAAAAAGTGGGTTTATGGGGGGGGGAGGGGAAAATGGCTCCAAACCCACGGGGGTTTTGGGGCAAAACGAGGCGGTTTTGGGGGCTGAAAATTGGGGGTCACAGATGGGGGGTGCAACCCCTTCAAAAGTGGCTTTTGGGGCAAAAAGAGGCGATTTTGGGGCTGAAAATTGAGGTTCCCCCAATGGGGGTCAAAACAAGGGAGGTTTGGGGTGAAATGAGGAGGTTTTGGGGTGAAATGAGGGGATTTTGGGGTGAAATGAGGAGGTTTTGGGGTGAAATGAGGGGATTTTGGGGTGAAATGAGGAGGTTTTGGGGTGAAATGAGGAGGTTTGGGGTGAAATGAGGAGGTTTGGGGTGAAATGAGGGGATTTTGGGGTGAAATGAGGAGGTTTTGGGGTGAAATGAGGAGGTTTTGGGGTGAAATGAGGAGGTTTGGGGTGAAATGAGGGGATTTTGGGGGTCCAAGGGGGGCTCCCCTCACTCGGCCCCGGCGGGACGGGGCTGCCCCCCCCCCGGAGCTTGCTTTTGGCGGGGGGCGGGGGGGACCCCCCCCCATTTCGGGGGGGGCCCTCGGGTGCCGCGGACGCCCCACGCTGAGGTCCCCTATGGGATACGGGGGGGGGGAGGTCAGATATGGGGGGGTCAATGGGGGGGACCCCTCCACCCCCCACCCCTGCCCCGGTGGGGTCCCCGCGGCGGCTTCGGGGGGTGCAAAGGGGGGATTTGGGGTGTAAAGAGAGGTTTTGGGGTGCTCCATGGTCTTCGAGGGGGTTTTTGGGGTGTAAAAGGGGAGATTTGGGGGTCCAGGTTTTGGGGTTCTCTATGGTGGGGGGGTTGCGGGTGAAAAGGGTCTTTTTGGGGTGAAAAGGGGGAATTTTGGGGGTGAAAAAGGGGTTTTTTGGGATGAAAAGGGGGGATTTTGGGATGAAAAGGAGTTTTTGGGGGGTGAAAAGGGTTTTTTTGGGGTGAAAAGGGGGGATTTTGGGGTAAAAGGGGGGATTTTGGGGTGAAAAGGGTTTCTTGGGGGTGAAAAGGGGGGATTTTGGGGTGAAAGGGGGGATTTTGGGGTGAAAAGGAGGGATTTTGGGGTGAAAAGGGTTTTTTTGGGGGGTGAAAAGGGGGGATTTTGGGGTGAAAAGGGTTTTTTTGGGGGTGCAAAGGGGGGATTTGGGGTGAAAAGGAGGGATTTTGGGGTGAAAAGGGTTTTTTTGGGGGTGAAAAGGGAGGATTTTGGGGTGAAAAGGGTTTTTTTGGGGGTGAAAAGGGGGGATTTTGGGGTGCAAAGGGGGGATTTGGGGTCCCCAATATCTGACCCTTAACCCCCCCCAGCACCCCTATAGAAAGGCGGGGGGGGGGTCCCGTACCTGCCCCCGGGCCGTGTCCTGCACCCACTCGTCCACCAGGCGGCGCAGGTCGTCCGTGAACAGCCCCGCCTTGGGGGGGGCCTGAGGGGTTGGGGGGCCTGGGGGGGGGGGGGGGGGGATTTAATGGGGTTTAATGGGGAGCCCCGAGTCCCGTCTGCACCCAAAACCCCGCTTTTGGAGCCCAAAATCTCCCCTTTAGACCCAAATCCCCCCGTGCCCCCCAAACCCCATCCTTGTACCCCCCAAAACCTCCCCTTTACACCCCAAAACCCCATCCTTTGTACCCCCCAAACCTCCCCTTTACACCCCAAAACCCATCCTTGTACCTCCCAAACCTCCCCTTTGCACCCCAAACCCCATCCTTGTACCCCCCAAACCTCCCCTTTACACCCCAAACCCCATCCTTGTACCCCCCAAACCTCCCCTTTACACCCCAAAACCCCATCCTTGTACCCCCCAAACCTCCCCTTTACACCCCAAAACCCCATCCTTGTACCCCCCAAACCTCCCCTTTACACCCCAAACCCCATCCTTGTACCCCCCCAAACCTCCCCTTTACACCCCAAACCCCATCCTTGTACCCCCCAAACCTCCCCTTTACACCCCAAAACCCCATCCTTGTACCCCCCAAACCTCCCCTTTACACCCCAAACCCCATCCTTGTACCCCCCAAACCTCCCCTTTACACCCCAAAACCCCATCCTTGTACCCCCCAAACCTCCCCTTTACACCCCAAAACCCCATCCTTGTACCCCCCAAACCTCCCCTTTACACCCCAAAACCCCATCCTTGTACCCCCCAAACCTCCCCTTTACACCCCAAACCCCATCCTTGTACCCCCCAAACCTCCCCTTTGCACCCCAAAAACCCCATCCTTGGTACCCCCCAAACCTCCCCTTTACACCCCAAAACCCCATTTTACACCCCAAACCCCATCCTTGTACCCCCCAAACCTCCCCTTTACACCCCAAACCCCCATCCTTGTACCCCCCAAACCTCCCCTTTGCACCCCAAAACCCCATCCTTGTACCCCCAAACCTCCCCTTTGCACCCAAAACCCCATTTTACACCCCAAACCCCATGCTTGTACCCCCCAAACCTCCCCTTTACACCCCAAACCCCATCCTTGTACCCCCCAAACCTCCCCTTTGCACCCCAAAACCCCATCCTTGTACCCCCCAAACCTCCCCTTTACACCCCAAAACCCCATTTTACACCCCAAACCCCATGCTTGTACCCCCAAACCTCCCCTTTACACCCCAAACCCCATCCTTGTACCCCCCAAACCTCCCCTTTGCACCCCAAAACCCCATCCTTGTACCCCCAAACCTCCCCTTTGCACCCCAAAACCCCATTTTACACCCCAAACCCCATGCTTGTACCCCCCAAACCTCCCCTTTACACCCAAACCCCATCCTTGTACCCCCCAAACCTCCCCTTTACACCCCAAAACCCCTTCCCCACACCATGGTGCACCCCAAAACCTCCCTTTACACCCCAAATCCCCCATTTTCACCCCAAAAACCCCCTTGTCACCCCAACCCCCCCCTCCACCATAGAGAACCCCCAAACCCACACCTGGACCCCCCAATCTCCCCTTTTACACCCCAAAAACCCCCTCCAAGACAATGGAGCACCCCAAAACCTCCCTTTACACCCCAAATCCCCCCTTTTTCACCCCAAACCCACCCCCCCCCCGTGCCCCCCCCCACCTGTGCCCCCCCTGCCCCTTCCTCTTCCCTTTGCCCCCCGAAGCCGCCGCGGGGACCCCCCGGGGCAGGGGTGGGGGGGGTTGGGGGGGGTCCCCCGTGGTCCCCCTGGGGGGGGCCCCCCCATTGCTGGGGCCCCCCCCGCGCCTCCTTGAGGGCGCGGAGCCGCTCGTGGAGCTCCCGCAGCCTCCCGGTCCTGCTGCGCCCGCAGCGCCACCACCTCCTGGATGTGCCTATGGGGACACGAAGAGCCCCCCGAGCTGCCCCATAGGGACCCCAAAACTGCCCCATAGAGACTGGAACTGCCCCATAGAGACCGAACTGCCCCATAGGGACCGAAACTGCCCCATAGGGACTGGAACTACCCCATAGGGACCGAACTGCCCCATAGAGACTGGAACTGACCCATAGGGACCGGGACTGCCCCATAGACACCCCAAAACTGACCCATAGAGACCGAAACTGCCCCATGGACACCCCCAAACTGCCCCATAGAGAGCGGAACTGCCCCATAGGGACCAAAACTGCACCACCACCTCCTGGATGTGCCTATGGGGTGATGGGGACCCCAAAGAACCCCTCTTTAACTGCCCCATAGACCCCCCCTTAACTGATCCTGCCTTAAAGTGACCCAGGGACCCCCCCAAACTGCCCCAGGGACCTCAAATCCCGCCTATGGGACCCCAAACCATCCAAAGGACACCATTGCCCCCATTACCCCCATAACACCCCATTACCCCCATAACACCCCATTACCTCCCATTGCCAACCCGTTGCCCTACATTATCCCCCATTACCCCCATTACCCCCCATTGCCCCCATTACCCCCATTACCACCCATTGCCCCCATTACCACCCATTACCCCCATTGCCCCATTGCCCCCCTTACCCCCCATTGCCCCCATTACCCCCATTGCCCCCCTTACCCCCCATTGCCCCCATTACCCCCCATTGCCCCCATTACCCCCATTACCACCCATTGCCCCCATTATCCCCATTGCCCCCCTTTACCCCCCATTGCCCCCATTACCCCGCATTACCCCCATTACCACCCATTACCCCCATTGCCCCATTGCCCCCATTACCCCCATTGCCCCCCTTACCCCCATTGCCCCCATTACCCCCCATTGCCCCCATTGCCCCCATTGTCCCCATTGCCCCCATTGCCCCCATTACCCCCATTGCCCCCATTGCCCCCATTACCCCCATTGTCCCCATTGCCCCCATTACCCCCATTGCCCCCATTGCCCCCAGCCTCACTTCTCCCGCAGCCGCCGCAGCTCCAAGCGCAGATCCTGGTCCTCGGGGTCCGTGTCCCCATCGCTGCTCATGGGGGACGAGGGGGACCCGGGGGGGCGCGAGGGGGCACCGGGGGGGTGGGGGGGGCCCCCGTCCCCCCCCGCTTTCGCTTTCAGAGCTGGGATCCCCCCATTCGCCATCGCTTTGGGGGGAGCCGCGGATTCGGGGTGCAATGGCTGGGGGGATATAGGGGGGGTATGGGGTGATGGGGGTATAGGGGTTATAGGGGGGTATAGGGGGTGATGGGGGTATAGGGGTCATAGGGAGTACACGGGTGGTGGGGGTATAGCGATGATGAGGGTATAGAGATCATAGGGGGGTATAGGGGTCATGGGGGTATAGGGGTTATAGGGGGGTATAGGGGTGATGGGGGTATAGGGGTCATGGGGGGGATATAGGGGTCATGGGGATATAGGGGTTATAGGGGGTATAGGGGTGATGGGGATATAGGGGTCATAGGGGGGTATATGGGGTGATGAAGGTATAGGGATGATGGGGGTACAGGGGTGATGGGGGTACAGGGGTCATAGGGGGCTATGGGTTGGGGTAAGGGGTGAAGGGCCCCATCCTGCCCCCCCCCAAACACCCACCTGGCAACAATCTGGGCCAGAGTGGTCCCCAGGATCCTGCTGCTCCTCTGTGGGTCAGGGGGTCACAAAGGGGGGGGTCACAAATGGGGGAGTCATAAAGGAGGGTCACAAATAGGGGGCACAAAATGGGGGTCACTAATAGGGGGTCTCAAAAGGGGCACAAAGGAGGGGGTCACAAAGGAAGTGTCATGAAGAGGGGGTCACAATAGGGGGGTCACAAGGGGGTCTCTGGTGGGGTTCACAAAGGGGGGGTTACAAATGGGGAACAAAGGGGTCACAATGAGGGGGGTCACAAAGAGTTCTCTGATGGGGGGTTTAGAATGGGGGTCACAATGGGGGGGTCACAATGAGGGAGTCACAAAGAGTTCTCTGGATGGGGGGGTTAGAATGGGGGTCACAATGGGGGGGTCACAAAGTTCTCTGATGGGGGGGTTAGAATGGGGGTCACAATGGGGGGTCACAAAGTTCTCTGATGGGGGGGTTAGAATGGGGGTCACAATGGGGGGGTCACAAAGTTCTCTGATGGGGGGGTTAGAATGGGGGTCACAATGGGGGGATCACAATGGGGGGGTCACAATGAGGAGGTCACAATGGGGGGGTCACAAAGAGTTCTCTGATGGGGGGGTTAGAATGGGGGTCACAATGGGGGGGTCACAATGGGGGGTCACAATGGGGAGGTCACAATGGGGGGTCACAATGGGGAGGTCACAATGGGGGGATCACAATGGGGGGGTCACAATGAGGAGGTCCCAAAGGGGGGGTCCCCAATGGGTGCCCAAGGGGGGTACCTGTGCGGGGGGGGCTCCCGGCGGGCAGGGGCTGCCGCAGGCGCCGGGCCCAGCTCTTGATGCGGCGGCCCCAGCTCCTCCTGCTCACGGGGTTCTTGAGCCGGGGGCAGCTGAAGCCCAGGGCAAAGGGACCGGGACCACGGCCCGGGGGGGGGCCCTGGGCAATGGAGGGGGGGGGGTGTCAGTGCCAGGGCCGGGGGGCACTGGCTCCAGGGGGTGGGGTTGGGGACAGCGAGGGCTTGGGGACAACGGCCCCATGGGGGACAGTGAGGGGTTGGGGTGCTCTGGGCCTTGGGGGGCACCAGGTCCATGGGGTTTGGGGTTTGAGGGACATCAAGGCGTTGGGTCATGGGGACAATGGTCTCCAGCCCTTGGGGACATCAAGGACTTGGGGTTTGGGCTTTGAGGGACACCCAGGGGTTGGGGTTTGGGGATGGGCATTGCTGGTCTTTGGGGAACATCAAGGCCTTGGGGTTTGAGGGACACCAAGGGGTTGGGGTGCTCTGGGCCTTGGGGGCACCAGGTCCATGGGGATGGGGCTTTGGGGACATCAAGGTCTTGGGGACAATGGTCTCCAATGCTTGGGGACATCAAGGACTTGGGGTTTGGGGACGGGCATCGCTGGGCTTTGAGAGACACAAAGGGTTTGGGGTGCTCTGGGCATTGGGGGGCATCGGGTCCATGGGGTTTGGGGACAATGGTCTCCAACCCTTGGGGACATCAAGGACTTGGGGTTTGGGGCTTGAGGGACACCCAGGGCTGGACCTCGGTGCTGAGCACCCCACTCCATGGGGCACATCCAGCTCTTGGGGCTTGGGGCCGATCACCTCTGGTCCTGCGGCTCCAGCCTCCTGCCACCCTCCGGTGCCGACCGCCTCCGCTCCTTGGGTCGCATCCGGCTCCTGGTGCTGGGGCACCAGCACCTCCCGGCCCCTGGCTCCATCCCAGGCTCCGGGCACGCTGCTCCCCTGCTCCTGGTGTCCCAGGGGCTCCGGTTGCTCAGCTCCATCCTGCTCCCAAGCACCTGGGCCTTGGGGGGCACCGAGCTCTTGGGCTTCAGGCACCGTCCCTGCCCCATTGGGTTCCTCCTGCTCTTGGGTTGCCCCAAAGCCTTGATGGACACCGGGCCTGGGGACGGCCACCTCCTGCCCTTGAGGGCCACCAACCCCACGGTCTATGGGGCCAACGGCCTCTGGGCTATGGGGTGTGGGGCCCCCTGCTCCATCCGGCCCCATTGCTGCTCCTTGAGGGCCACCATCACCTGAGCTCCCCAGGCGCGGGGCTGCGGGGCCCCCAGGACCTGCATTGGGGTGACCCCAACCCATTGATGGCATTGCAGGGTTGGGGACCCCCATGTCCCCCGTCCCCCCCCCCCCAATGTCCCTGCTGGACCCACCGGTGGCCTCCCGGTTCCTGATGGTTTGGTTGATGCAGAACCTCCAGCGACCCACAGGGGACGATTGGGGGGCCCCTTCTGCTGGCAATGGGGTGCTCAGCGCCGGGTTCACCCCATCGCCATCCCCACAGCCCCCCGTCACTCACCGCTCGCCGCCGCCTCCATCGCGCCAGCCTATGGGGAGACCCCATTGGGGTTGGTCACTGGTTGGGGGGGGGACCCCCCCAAAGGGGACATTAAGGGGGTGGTACATGGAGCACCTGGGGGTCCACACTGGGGCCACCGAGGAGCCCTCGTGCCCGCGCCACGATGGCCTTGAGCTCCTCCACGAACTTCTCCCTCTCGGCCTCCAACACGAAGTTGTCCTCAACCTCCATAGGAGGGGTTGGGGATAAGAGTTATGGGGGGGGACATGGGACCGAAGGGAGGGGTTTTGGGGTGCAGGGGCCTTGGGGGTCACCATGTAACAGGCGATGTCCTCGGGGGCGTCTCCGTCGGCGTCAAACTTGAAGGTCACCATCTTGCTGTCGTGGGTTTCCAGTTGACATTCAACCGTGTTGTCCCCCGGCGAGGAGACCTGCAGGGAGGGGGGGACGTCGGTTATGGGGTGCCCCCCCCCCCCCATAGGGGTCTATGTGGGGGCCCCCCCTCCTCGCCCCATCCTGACCTGGAGCACGGTGAGCTGGAAGCGCGGCCGCGGGCAGGAAGCGCGGCGCTGGCGCCATCGGTCCCCGCGGCCACCGGCGTCGGGGGGGGTGGAGGCGGCCTCGGGGACGCGCAGGGAGGGAGCTGGGTCCGGGGGGTTGGGGGGGGCAAGGGGGGGGTCGGGGGGGGCGGTGGGGAGGGGACACGGGGGTGGGATCTCTATGGGGGGGGGCATCGGGGATGGAGCTGGGGGTATCCCTATGGGTGGTGGCATCTCCATGGGTGCGGGCATCCCTATGGATGGTGGCATCCCTTGAGGTGGTGGCATCCCTATGGAGGGTGGCATCTCCATGGTTGGTGGCATCCCAATGGATGGTGGCATCTCCACAGTTGGTGGCATCCCAATGGATGGTGGCATCTCCATGGCTGGTGGCATCCCTATGGATGGTGGCATTGCTGATGGAGGTGGCATCCCAATGGGGGGTGGCATCTCCACAGTTGGTGGCATCCCAATGGGGGGTGGCATCTCCATGGTTGGTGGCATCCCTGGGGCTGGTGGCATCCCTTGGGATGGTGGTATCCCAATGGGTGCTGGCATCCCAGATGGAGGTGGCATCCCAATAGGGGCTGGCATCTCCATGGATGGTGGCATCACTTGAGCTGGTGGCATCCCCATCGTCGGTGGCATCCCTTGAGGTGGTGGCATCCCTTGGGCTGGTGGCATTCCAGATGGAGCCGGTGCCATCCCCATCATTGGTGCCATCTCTGGAGCTCCTTGGGCTCGTGGCATCCCACTGAGTGCTGGCATCCCTGGCCCTGGTGGCATCCCGGTGGGCAATGGCATCCCGCTTGCTGGGGGCATCTCCGGACCTGGTGGCATCCCTTGGGCTGGTGGCATCCCACTTAGTGCTGGCATCCCCAGAGCTGGTGGCAACCCTGGTGCTGGTGGCATCCCAGGCCCTGGTGCCCCCGGTGCTGGTTGTGGCCGTGCCACCCCCATGGGTGCCATCCCCCAGCTCCGCGTCACCCCCAGCTCCCCATCAGCACCGGGTGGCTCCAGCCCCCCCACGGTGGCACCTCCGGTGACGTCCATCGATGTCCCCTCCACCTGTGGGTCAAAGCATTGCGGTGGGACCTGCCCCCCCTTGTCCCCACCCCACCGCGAGGGCACAACGGGGACCCACCTGCAATGGGACGTGGGGGACGCAAGTGGGGGACGCCCCATCTTGGGGGGGTCCCAATTGGTAGCACCCAAGGAGACCACGGCTGCTGGTGGCATCTGCGATGGGTCCATGGTCTGAGAGCCCATCGGCTGCTGAGGAGCACCCAAGGGGTGAGTGGGGCTGTGGGACCACCAGCCATGGGGTGGGCAATGGGGGTCCCATGGGGTGGGCAATGGGGGTCACATGAGGTGGCCAATGTGGGTTCTATGGGATGGGCAAAGGGGGTCCTATGGGGTGGCCAATGGGGGTTCTATGGGGTGGGCAGTGGGGGCCATATGGGGTGGGCAATGGGGGTCACATGAGGTGGCCAATGTGGGTTCTATGAGATGGGCAAAGGGGGTCCTATGGGGTGGCCAATGGGGGTTCTATGGGGTGGGGAGTGGGGGCCGTATGGGGTGGGCAATGGGGATCACATGAGGTGGCCAATGTGGGTTCTATGGGGTGGGCAAAGGGGGTCCTATGGGGTGGGGAGTGGGGGCCATATGGGGTGGGCATTGGGGGTCCCATGGGGTGGGCAGTGGGGGTCACATGAGGTGGCCAATGGGGATCCCATGGGGTGGCCAATGGGGGTCCCATGGGGTGGCCAATGGGGATCCCATGGGGTGGGCAATGGGGATCCCATGGGGTGGCCAATGGGGGTCCCATGGGGTGGGCAATGGGGATCCCATGGGGTGGCCAATGGGGATCCCATGGGGTGGCCAATGGGGGTCTCACCGTGCTGCTGCAGGAGCTGCTGCCGCACGTGCTGATCCACCTCCGTGTCCTCGCTCTCGGGCTGCCCTCGACCTTCTGCTTGCTTCTTCTCCCGGCTCCTCCTGACCACGGCCAGCCGGTCCCGGATGGATTTGGCCACGGCTTTGGAGTCGCTCTCATGGAAGAAGCCGGATTTCACCTGCATGGAGGAGGCAAGGGGCTGGCCACGGGACGGCCACAGGCTTGGGAAGGGTTCAGCACCACGGACAGGGACAACCTTTGGGTTCAGTGGGAGGAGCATTGGCTTTGGAAGGGTTCAAGATGAGGTTGAGGGGCCCAATGAAGGGTTCATGGGTGTATTTTGGGGCGTCATTGGCTTTGGAAGGGTTCAAGATGAAGTTGAGGGGCCCAATGAAGGGTTTATGGGTGTATTTTGGGGCGTCATTGGCTTTGGAAGGGTTCAAGATGAAGTTGAGGGGCCCAGTGAAGGGTTCATGGGTGTATTTTGGGGCGTCATTGGCTTTGGAAGGGTTCAAGACGAAGTTGAGGGGCCCAGTGAAGGGTTCATGGGTGTATTTTGGGGTGTCATTGGCTTTGGAAGGGTTCAAGATGAAGTTGAGGGGCCCAGTGAAGGGTTCATGGGTGTATTTTGGGGTGTCATTGGCTTTGGAAGGGTTCAAGATGAAGTTGAGGGGCCCAGTGAAGGGTTCATGGGTGTATTTTGGGGTGTCATTGGCTTTGGAAGGGTTCAAGATGAAGTTGAGGGGCCCAGTGAAGGGTTTATGGGTGTATTTTGGGGTGTCATTGGCTTTAGAAGAGGTTCAAGATCCTGAAGGACCAACCCCCACATCCACATCCATTATGGACCTTCAAGGAGGCTCAAGCCAAGTTGATGGCCCCAGGCCCCAGTGAGGTTCCCCCTTACCCCCCAGAGTCACCATCCCCAGAGCCCCCCTCTCACCATCTCGTAGGCCACCTCCTCGGGGACATCAGCCTCCAGGTTGAAGCTGAACTCGATGGCTTCGTTGTCCTTGTGCTTGCCCTTGAGCTTCTTGGGGTCCTCCACCCAGAGGCGCAGCGCGAGGCAGGGCTCCAGCCCCGCGTCGTCCTCGGCCAGCTCCACGCGCAGCCCCGTGTCCTCGGCAAAGAACGCGTGGTTCAGCAGGTCCCTGATGGACAACCTGGCACCAGGGACACGCTCAGCACCCTCCTTGCCCATGGAAGGGGGCACCCAACGCCATCACGGGGGCCATCACCCACCTCTCGGCCTTGTTCTGCCGGATGCAGCCCTCGATGATGTCCCGCACCTCCGGGTCGGTCACCTTGGAGAAGCTGGCTGGCTTGATGCCCTGCGGGGGGAACGGGCGCCGTGGGGACACCACCAAGATGGGGACACCGCGGGGATGCCACCGCCACAGTGACAATGGCCCCGCCGTGATGATGCTGTGATGGTGAAGATGCCATCGCAATGATGATGCCACCATGATAAGGTCACCACAATGATGATGGCCTCACCATGATGATGCCACCACAGTAAGGATGCCACCACAATGATGATGCTATGATAAAGAAGATGCCATCAAAACGATGAGACCACCATGGTAAGGATGGCACCACCATGATGATGCCCCCACCATGATGATGCCCCCACCATGATGATGCCACCACAGTAAGGATGCCACCACAATGATGATACTGTGATAATGAAGATGCCATCACAATGATGATGCCACCATGATAAGGAGGCCACCACAATGATGATGCCCCCACCATGATGATGCCACCATAGTAAGGATGCCACCACAATGATGCCACCACAATGATGGCACTATGATAATGAAGATGCCATCACAATGATGATGCCACCACGGTAAGGATGCCACCACCATGATGATGCCACCATGATAAGGAGGCCACCACAATGATGATGCCACCAAGGTGAGGATGCCACCACAATGACGATGCCACCACCATAACGATGCCACCACCATGATGATGACGCCACAAGGATGGTTCCACCACAATGATGATGCCACTACCGTGATGATACCATGACGGTGAAGATACCACCATAATGATGATGCCATGACAGTGATGATGTCACCATGGTGATGATACCACTACAATGACCATGCCACCACCACCATGATGATGCCAGTGCGATGCCAAAGCCACCATGGTGATGATGCCACTATGATGACAATGCGACCACAATAATTGTGCCATCACCATGATGACACCATCTTGATGGTTCCACCACAATGACGATGCCACCACCGTGATGATAACCATGCTGGTGAAGACGCCACCACAACGATGATACCACCTCCATGACGATGCCACCGCCATGATGATGCCACCACCACCATGATGACGCCACCACCATGATGATGCCACCACCACCATGATGACGCCACCGCCATGATGACGCCACCACCGAGATGACACCACTACAACGCCAATGCCAACACAACGACGATGGCACCATGGTAACGATACCGTGACCATGATGCTACCACCACCGAGATGACGCCACCACCATGACGATGCCACTACAATGAAGATGCCACCGCCGCGATGATGCCACCACCACCACCCCGGTGACCCACGCTGGTGACTTTGCGGTAGATCTGCGCCGCGTTCTGGCACTCGGAGTAGGGATACTCGGAGGTGCCCATCTCCAACATGCACATCCCGAAGGCGTAGACGTCCACCGACTCGTCGTAGCGCTCCTCATACATCTCCGGCGCCATGAACTCGGGGGTCCCTATGGGATAGGGGTGGTGAGAGCCAGGAACCCATCCCCATCCCCACCACCGGGCACAATGGGGCTCACCAATGACGCTCTTGGCAAAGGAGGTCCTCATGAGCGTGGCCAAACCCAGGTCTCCGATCTTGACGGAGCCCGTGGGGCCCGTGATGAAGATGTTGTCACACTTGAGGTCCCGGTGGATGATGGGGGGTGTCCGGGTGTGCAGGAAGTGGAGGCCCTTCAGGATCTGCCGGCACCAGCTCCGGAGCACCTTGGGCTTCATCACCTTGAACCTCTTGAGGTACCTGTGAGGAGGGTCAGGGTCCATTGGAGACCTCAACCATTGGGTCCGGGATGAGTTTGGGGTCTCCTGGTCTTTGGAAGGGGGTTCAGGGTCAATGTGAGACCTCAACCATTGGGTCCATGATGGTTTTGGGGTCTCCTTTTCTTTGGAAGGAGGTTCAAGCTCCATTTGAGGCCTCAGCCATTGGGTCCATGATGAATTCGGGGTCTCCTTCTCTTTACAAGGGGGTTCAACCTCAATCTGAGGGCTCAGCCATTGGCTCCATGATGGTTTTGGGGCCTCCTTCTCTTTGGAAGTGCCTTCAACCTCAACATGAGACCTCAACAATGGAAGGCAGCCCTGCCCATGGAACTGGGTTCTTCCCACCCCATTCCACGCCCCTCATCACTCACGTCTTGAGGGTGCCCGAGGTCATCAGCTCGGTGACCAGGACGATGCATTTCTTGCCCTTGACCGTGGACTCCCAGGAGTCGTAGAAGCGGACGATGTTTGGGTGCTGCAGCCCCTTGAGCATCTCAGCCTCTTCCTTGAACCTCTGCTGCTCCATCTTGGTCAACTTGCGGTCCTGGAGGCGATGGGACAACCTCAAACCCGCCCCACAGCCAAGGAGCATCTCCCCCCATTGCCTTTGGTGAGCTTCAGCCCACCTCGAAGCTCCTTTGAGTCCCCCTGGCCCATTGGTGGGGCAGGAAGAGGATGGGATTCGTGGGCTGGGGCTCTGTGCCTGGTGCCAGGAGCTCCACCGGGACATTGGGATGATGGAGTTGGCAGCTTCAGGGATTCATTTGGGGTCTCCTGGTCTTTGGAAGGGGGTTCAGGGTCCATGTGAGACCTCAACCATGGGGTCTGTGATGAGTTTGGGGTCTTTGGAAGGGGGTTCAGGGTCAATCTGAGACCCCAATCATTGGCTCCATGATGAATTTGGTGTCTCCTTGTCTTTGTAAGGAGGTTCAACCTCAATCTGAGACCTCAACCATAGGGTCCACAATGACTTTGGGCTCTCCATGTTGTTGTAAGTGGGTTCAACCTCAATTTGAGGGCTCAACCATTGAGTTCATGATGAATTTGGGGCCTCCTTGTCAGTATAAGGAGGCTTAACCTCAATTTGAGAACTCAGCCATTGGGTCCATGATGAATTTGGGGTCTCCTTGACTTTGGAAGGGGGTTCAGGCTCAATGTAAGACCTCAAACATTGGCTCCACAATGGTTTTGGTGTCTTCTTGTCTTTGTAAGGAGGTTCAACCTCACTTTTACACCTCAACCATTGGGTCCATGATGAATCTGGGGACTCCTTGTCTATGGAAGGGGGTTCAGGATCAATCTGAGACTTCAACCATTGAGTCCACGATGACTTTGGGCTCTCCGTGTCTTTGTAAGTGGGTTCACCCTCAATTTGAGGGCTCAACTGTTGGGTCCATGATGAATTTGGGGCCTCCTTGTCATTATAAGGAGGCTTAACCTCAATTTGAGACCTCAGCCATTGGGTCCATGATGAATTTGAGGCTTCCTTGCCTATGGAAGTGGGTTCAACCTCAACCTGAGGGCTTAACCATTGAGTCCATGATGAGTTTGGGCTCTCCATGTCATTATAAGGAGGTTTAACCTCGACTTGAGGGCTCCACCATTGGGTCCATGATGAATTTAAGGGCTCCTTCTCTTCGGAAGTGGGTTCATGCTCAACGTGAGACCTCAACCATCGCCTCCACGACGACCTCCCAACCCCAACAACTGAAGCCCCCCTTGCCCCCTCTCCACCCCATCCAGGAGCTCACCTGCAGCTCGCACCAGGCCACCTCCACCCAGGTATCGGTGTCGAAGCCCTTGAAGACCGTCTTGAAGGCGCCACGGCCCAGCTCGATGTCGAACTTGAGGAACCGGCCCCCCGGCGACGTCGCCACCGCCTTCATCTCCGCTTCCTCCTCTACCTCCTCCCTGGCCCCCCCGGAGACCCCCCCCAGTTTGGGGTCCCCCTGGAGCTCTTGGTCCCCTCCATCGCTGGGGGGGCCCCGCTCCTCCTCCAGCAGCTCCACGCTCTTGCGGAAGAAGCGCTTTGGGGGGGATGGGGGGGCTTTGGGGGTGCTCAGATCCGTGGCCATGGTTGGCTCCTATAGACCTCAATATGGGGGTGTTGTCCCCCCACCAATGAGCAGGCACCCTATGGAGCTATAGGGGAGTTTGGGGGGTCCTCAATGGTAGTTTGAGGGTGTCAATGGAGGTGGTGGTGGTGTCACCCCCCCCCATGGGGGGACCTGTTGGGACAAAGAGGGGCTGATAAGGGGGGGGGTGATCTCCCTATAGAGCCTATGGGTGCCTTGGATACGATTCCCCCCCCCCCAGTTCTATAGGTGCCCTATAGTGCCTATGGACTCTCTAGACACTATAAACATACACGTGCCTATGCACACACGTATATTTATACATGTACCCCCCATAACTCCTGCGTGCCCCACACCCCCTACAGCCTCCCTATGTATACCCCCAATTGGCTCTATAGCCCTTATGTGCCCTACACACCATAGAGCCTCCCCGTAGCCCCTATATACTCCAATAGCCCCTATAGCCCCTATATTCTCCCACCCCCTATATCCCCTATAGCCCCCATGTTCCCTCTCATCCCGTATAGCCCCCCCCAGCTCCTATAGCCCCCATGCACCCCCTCATCCTCTATACCTCTCCTCATCCCCTATACCTCCCATATCTCCTATAGCCCCCATATGCCCCCACACCCCCTTAGAACCGCCGCGCACCCCCCAGCCCCTATAGCACCCATAGAGCCTTTACCCTTATAGCAGCCCCTATAGCCCTTATAGAGCCCTTATCCCCTATAGCAGCCCCTATAGTCCCCATACCCCCCCCACCCCTGCCCCCCCATCACCCCCCACGTCCCCCCCCAGCCCCACGGTCCCGCTCCCCTCCCTCCCCCCGCCCCTCCCGCGCACCTGCGTCACGTGACCGCGGCCGCGGGGGGGCTGCCGGGAGCTGGAGTCCTCGCAGGCCTCTGCCGTTGGCCACGCCCCTCCCGGCCACGCCCCTCGATCGGGCACTCGGCGCTCCATTGGTCACTCGGCGTCGGCTCCTACTGGCGGCCGGCGACGCGATCGATCACTCGGCGCTCGATTGCGCGATCGGCGCTCGATCGGGCGCACCGTTCGGCACGGAGCTCGATTACTCGGCGCTCGATTGGTCCCGCGGCGTCGGGCTCCATCGGGCCCCTCGGCGCTGCGCTCGGTCCCTCGCCGACCAAATCGATCACTCGGCGCTCGGCCGCGGGCCCTGCGGCGGCGTCGCAATGGCGGCGCCCAGCGCGGAGGAACGGGCGCTGTTGGAGCGCGGGGTGCAGGCGGTGCTGAGCGGCTGGGCCGCGCTGCAGGTGCGGAACGGGACCGGACCGGATCGGACCGGACCGGACCGGGGGGGGGCAGGTTGGGGACCCCAAGGCCCACGTGTGTCCGTGTCCCGCAGTTGGCCGTGGCTCAGGGCTTCGGGGGCCCGCAGAGCCCCGAGAAGGCCGCGTGGTTGGTGGGGGCGGTGCTGGAGTTCCTGAGCCAGAACCGTGAGTGCGGGGGGGGGGGCAATGGAGGGCACTGGGAGGTGGATGAAGGGGATCGGGATGGACTGGAAGGGCATTGGAATAGAGTGGGATGGACTGAAAAGCTGAAGGGGTCTGGGGTAGACTGGGGTGGACTGGGAAGGCATTGGGGGGGCTCTGGGAGGCGGATGAAGGGCACTGGTTTGGACTGGGAGGGCATTGGAATAGAGTGGGATGCACTGAAAGGGAGCTGGAGGACAGTGGGATGGACTGGGAAGAGACTGGGGGGCACTGGGAGGGGGCTGAGCAGGACTGGGATGAACTGGGAGGGCACTGGGGCTGCACTGGAGCTGCCTCCCTCCCAGTGCCCCCCTTTCCCCCCCACCCCAGCTGACCTGGCCGAGGATGAGGTGGAAGATTTCCTGGCTGAGGTCATGGACAATGAGTTCGACACGGCCGTGGAGGACGGCAGCTTGCGGCAGGTACAGCCCAGTACGGACCAGTATGGACCAGTATGGACCAGGAGGCTCCCAGTTCCCCCCCCCAGTACAGTCCAGATCGCCTCCAGACTGTTCCAACCATCCTTTAGTGCTCCCAGTCCCCTCTCAGCACCCCCAGTCCCTTCCTAGTACGCCCCAGTGCCTCCCAGTATAAACCAGTATAACCGGTAGCCTTCCAGTTCCTCACAAGAGGCGTCCAGCTCCTTCCTGTTCCAGCCCAGTTTATCCCCAGGCTCTTAACGACACACTGCAGTGCTTCCATTCCCCTCCCAGTATAAACCAGTCTTCTTCCAGTCTCCACAGTATATCTCAGTCGCAGCCCAGTATAGCCCAGCGCCTCCCAGTGCATCCCAATTCCCATCCCTTCCCGTTATATCCCTGCTCTTGCAAGCGTATTCCAATTCCCGCCTATGACTCCCTAGGCCTGTCCACCCAGTGCATCCCACTCCCCTCCCAGTATATCCCAGTCCATTCCAGTCCGCTTCTGGTCTATCTCAGGTCCCTCCCAATCCCCTCATAGCCCCTTCCAAGGCCTCCCAGTCTATCCCAGTCCCCCCCAATGCCTTCCCAGTGTATCCCATTCTATCCTGGTTCTATCCCAGTGTATCCCATTCTATCCCAACCCTATCCTTGTCTATCCCAGTCTATCCCATTCTACCCCCAGCCCTATCCCATTCTATCCCAGTGTATCCCAGTCTATCCCAGCCGTATCCCATTCTATCCCAACCCTATCCCTGCCTATCCCAGTCCTATCCTTGTGTATCCCATTCTATCCCAACCCTATCCCTGCCTATCCCAGCCCTATCCCATTCTACCCCCAGCCCTATCCCTGCCTATCCCAGCCCTATCCCATTCTACCCCCAGCCCTATCCCATTCTACCCCCAGCCCTATCCCATTCTATCCCAGTGTATCCCAGTCTATCCCATTCTATCCCAGCTGTATCCCATTCTATCCCAACCCTATCCCTGTCTATCCCAGTCCTATCCCTGTGTATCCCATTCTATCCCAACCCTATCCTTGTCTATCCCAGTCCTATCCCATTCTACCCCCAGCCCTATCCCATTCTATCCCAGTGTATCCCAGTCTATCCCATTCTATCCCAGCCGTATCCCATTCTATCCCAACCCTATCCCTGCCTATCCCAGTCCTATCCCTGTGTATCCCATTCTATCCCAACCCTATCCCTGCCTATCCCAGTCTATCCCAGCCCTATCCCAGTCTATCCCATTCTATCCCAACCCTATCCCATTCTATCCCAGTGTATCCCATTCCATCCCGGTCTCTCCCGTTCCCTCCCGCAGGTGAGCCGGGAGCTGCTGTCTCTGTTCGCGCGGGTGCGGGATGGGGACGTGGAGGGGGTGGGGGAGGCGCTGGCGGCCCTGGCCCGGCGTGGCCCCGCCCTCACCTCCGCGCTGGCCAATGCGCGGCCTGGCCACGCCCCCGACCCCGCCCCTGGCCACGCCCCCGACCCCGCCTCGCAGAGCCCCGGGACCAGCAGCGAGGAGGAGGAAGAGGTGAGGGGGGGGGCCGCTGACGTCATAGAATGAGCGGGGTCACTATTGGTGGCTGTGGCATGTCATTGTGATGTCATTGGGAGGGCACTGGTGATGTCATTTATGGGGACCTCAAGATATATGGGGGGGGAATGGGTCCCCTATGATGTGTGTGGGGTTGATGATGTCGTCAAACAGGGTGGGGCATCGGGGGGCACGAGTGATGTCATTGAAGGGGGGGTACCCCAGTGGGGGGAGAGCAGTAATGACGTTATCGAACTGGAGACACACTCCTGGGATGGGGGGTAAGTGATGATGTCACCAAAGGGGGGGTGTCACTGGTGATGTCACCAAATGGGTCACACTGATGGTGTCACCAAGGGGCGTGGCACTGATGATGTCACTAAAAGGGTCGCCACTGGTGATGTCACCAAAGGGGTCGCACTGATGATGTCATCTTTTCCCCCCAGGCAATGGAGTGCGGCCCCCCCCCGGCCCCCCCTGATGGTTGGACCCTGGTGCGGAGGCGACGCCGATGAGGGGGGGGGGAATAAAGAGCCCCCGGTTGGGGGGTGCAAGGAGGTGTCGAGGGGGTTTTGTTGGGGAGGACAGACCCTATAGAGACCCCCCCCGCCCTATAGGGGCTCTATAGCCCCATAGGGACTTCCCTGGACCTATAGAGCCCTCCCTGCCCCATGCAGTCCCTATGGCCCCATGAGATCCCTGTGACTCTATAGAGGCTCTATAGCTCTATAGGGACCCCTTCACCCTACAGGGGCCTCCCAACCCCATACGAACTCGCACAGCCCTATAGAGACCCTATAAGGACACTCCCCTCATACAGTCTCTATGGCCCTATAGAGGCTCCCCCCACCCCATAGGAACCCCCATGACTATAGAGACCCCATTGCCCCATAAGAACTCCCCTGTCCCCACAGAGTCCCTATGGCCCCATAAGGACCTCCCAGGCCTATAGGATCTATATGGTTCCGTGATGCCCTCATGATCTTATAGACACTCTATATGGACACGCCCGTACCCCATAAGGTCCCTATGGCCCCATAGGGCCCCCATAACCCTATACACACTCCACAGAGTCTATATGGCCCCATGGAGACTCTCATGACCTATTTATAGGTGCTATATATATAGGCATATATATATAGGTTATATATAGGCATATAGATGCTCTCTATCTCTATATGCCCCATAGGGGCTCTCTGCCGCCGGGCCGTCCCCATAGCAACGGGGTGGGCGGGGCCTGCGATGCGAGCTGCTATTGGCTGCGTCTCCGCGCGGGGCGGATCGGGCGCTGATTGGCCGCCGCCGGCGGGGTGGGCGGGGAGAGCGGGAAGCCGAAGCCGGGGCAATGGCGGCGGCGGCAGCGCCGCTGGAGCGCGCTGAGGGGTGAGCCCGCGGGCGGGAAATCACCTGAGCGCGGCCGCCATCTTGGCTCCGGGCCCATGGGGGTCTCCCGGAGTCCGGGGGGGGGGGGGGCCGGGGCTTAATGGGGGTCCCAAAGGTGTCCTTGTGGGGTCCATGGGTCCTAATGGAGGTCCTCGCGGGGGGTCCCGGGTCCTAACGGGGGTCCTTGGTGTGTGTGTGGGGTCCATGGGTCCCAATGGGGGTCCTTGGGGTGTCCTCTCCTCCCCAAGGGGGTCTGGGATCCTAATGGGGGTCCCTATGGGGTTCATGGGTCCCCTCGAGGGTCCCCAGGGTGTCCCTGTGGGGTCCGTGGGTCCCAGTGGGGGTCCTTGGGGTGTCTCCGTGTCCCCACTCGTGTCCCTTGATCGGGGGGTGTCCCCGGGTGCTAACGGCGGTCCCCGAGGTGTCTCCAGGGTGCTGGTGGCTCTGGAGGCCGCCCTGGCCTTGGAGGAAGAGGATGGCGATGTCCCAGTCCCGGTCCTTGTGGAGCATGTCATGGTGAGACCCACGGCAGCCATGTCTGCCCCATAACTGCCCTTATCACCCCCATTTACCCCCCATATCTGCCCCTGTGCCCCCCATTTCCCCCCCCAGGACACCCGTCGGAAGCAGAAGCTGCTCCTGGCCCAGCTGCGGGTCCTGCAGGGGCTTCTGGGGCTCGTTGAGAACCCGGGACCCCCCCTGGCCCCCCCCGACCCGGGTAACTCCGTCCCCCCTCCCCCGCCCCGGGTCCTCTAAAGGGGGGGGGGGAAGTGCCGCGAGGCTGCCCCCTGCTGGCCGGGAGGTGCTTGCTGACGCAGAGCGCCCCCTGCAGGAGAGGAGGTCTCAGAGGCGCGGGGCCGCTGGCGGGAGCTGAAGGCCGAGTACGAGGGGGCCGTGGCGGCCCTGGAGGAGGCCCTGCCCCCAGCCCTGGCCCAGATCGAGCAGGGGCAGCGGCTGCTGCAGCGGCTGCGGGGGGCCCGCGAGAGCCAGGTAGGGGGGGGGTGGGGCTGGGGGGGGGTCCTATGGGCGCTATGAGGCATAATATGGGTGCTGGGGGGGGATATGGGGTATGTTATAGGTGCTGAGGGGGGATAAGGGGGTGCTAAGGGGTATGACATGGGTGCTGGGGGGGATATAGGGGTGCTGGGGGGAGATATAGGAGTGCTATGGGGTATGATATGGGTGCTGGGGGGGATATAGGGGTGCTATGGGGTATGATATGGGTGCTGGGGGGGATATAGGGGTGCTATGGGGTATGATATGGGTGCTGGGGGGATATAGGGGTGCTATGGGGTATGATATGGGTGCTGGGGGGGGATATAGGGGTGCTATGGGGTATGATATGGGTGCTGGGGGGGGATATAGGAGTGCTATGGGGTATGATATGGGTGCTGGGGGGGGATATAGGGGTGCTATGGGGTATGATATGGGTGCTGGGGGGGATATGGGGGGATGTGGGTGCTTGGGGGGGGGTCCCATGGGTGCTGGGGGGGGATATGGGGGTGCTATGGGATGTGACATGGGTGCTGGGGGGAGATATAGGGGGATATGGGTGCTGGGGGGGGTCCCATGGGTGCTGCCCCCCCAAATGAAGGAACTCCAGGCAAAGGTGCAGGAAGCAAGAGAGAGACGGGATCAGGTGAGAGCTCCCCCCCCCCCAACTTGGGGGTCCGGGTACCCCCATTCCCCCCGCCATGATGTGCTTTGGGGGGGGGGCACCCCCTAAATCCCCCCCCCCGCCATTGCAGCTGCAGCAGCAATTGGAGCAGGGGCGGCTCAGCCTGCAGGGGGCGCTGCAGCGACAGCGGTGGGCGACCCAAAGGTGAAGGGGGGGGACCCCAGGCCTGGGGGGGGGGCAAAGAAATGGGGGGGCCCAAATGCGCCCCCCATCATGGCCCCCCCATTGTGGATGCAGGGCAGAGGCCGGCTGCCGCCTGTACCAGTTCCTGACTGGGGTCCGGGTGCTGCCGCCCCCCCCTCCAGGAGAGCTGGAGCCGGAGCTGGGGCCCCCCCCCGGGGCCCCCCGATTCCCTCCCAAGCCTGCGCCTGCGCTGCAGCCCCCGGGGGGGGATCCACGTCCTGGTGAGGGGGGGGGCGCTTGGGGGGGCTGGGGGGGGGAATTGGGAGCTCAGGGAGCACTTGGGGGGCTGGGAAGGGTCCAAAGTGGGGCTGGGAGGGGGCACCTTGGAGACTGAAAGGGCTTTTGGGGGGGCTGAGGGGGGGTCTAGAGGGAATTGGGGGGCACATGGGGGGTACTTGGGGGTCCAGTGGGGTCAATATGGGGTTTCCTCCCCATTTCTCCCCCCACTCCAGGACCTCAAGTCTATGGGGCAGGTTTAGGGGATGTGGGGGGTGTCTGGGGGCAATTGGGGGGTCTATGGGGCAGATTCTGAGTCCTGGGGGGCAATTGGCTGTACTGGGGGGAGGGTCACTTGTGGGGTTACCCCCTTCTTAACCCCCCCTTTTCCCCCCCCAGCCCCCCTTCTCCTGCCCCACACTGACGCAGTGGCTGGAGCTGCTGATGAGACCCCCCCAGAAGCCTCCCAAGTAACACCCGCCCCCAAACAAACCTGCCCCCCCCCAATAAACCTGGTTCCCACCCCCCCTTTTACCTCCCCATCCCTCACATAACCCCCCCCAAGTGTGTCCCTGTCCCCCCAAAAGGGGTCCCTGACCCTCAAGCGTCCATGTGTGCCCCCCCCCATAAAGGAGTGCTGGACGCCCGGTGGCAGGAGCTTTACTGGCAGAGGGGGACACGGACGACGAGGCGGGGGGCGTGGCCTAGAGGAGGCGCGGGGGGCGTGGCTACGGGGGCGGGGAGGCGCGGGGGGCGTGGCTACGGGGGCGGGTCGGCGCGCGGCCGCCGCGGTTGGTTGCGCTCCGGGTGCAGGAGGATGACGTAGACTTTTGGCGCGTAAAGGAGCCCGAGCGGGACCGAGGCCGAGAGGCTCATGGAGACCGTGAGCGTGGCGGTCTGCACGTGCACCTGCGCGGGGGGGCGTGGCCAAGGGGGGAAGGGGGCGGAGTCAGCGCATCGGCCCCCCCCCCCCAATGCCCACCGATCCCAACCTCTTTTGTGCCCCCCCCCGAACCCCCCTAAACCCCCCGCAATCCCTTTTCACTGATTCCAGCCCAAATCCCCCCCTCCTCACCCTCTTGGGTACCCCCCAATGTCACCAGTGGTTGTCCTGCAACCCCCCTGAAACCTTCAGTGTCCCCCCCTCAAATTCCACTTGGCCCCACTGAGCCCCTGGATCCCTCCTCTGTGTCCCCCCCAAACCCTTTCCCATCCCGTTCATGGCCCTCAAGCTCCTGTTCACTCAACACCACCTGGGAGCCCCTCCCCCAAATCTCTCATGTGCCCCCCAAGTCGACCACATGGGTCCATGCTAAGCCCCATAGTCCAGGCCTGAACCAACCCAACCTCATCCCCAACCTCAACCCAACCCAACCTCATCCCCAACCCAACCTCATCCCCAACCCAACCTCAACCCAACCCAACCTCATCCCCAACCCAACCTCAACCCAACCCAACCTCATCCCCAACCCAACCTCATCCCCAACCCAACCTCAACCCAACCCAACCTCAACCCCAACCCAACCTCATCCCCAACCCAACCTCAACCCAACCCAACCTCATCCCCAACCCAACCTCAACCCAACCCAACCTCAACCCATCCCAACCTCATCCCCAACCCAACCCCAACCCCAACCCAACCCAACCTCATCCCCAACCCAACCTCATCCCCAACCCAACCCCAACCCAACCTCAGCCCCAACCCAACCTCAACCCAACCCAACCTCAGCCCCAACCCAACCTCAGCCCCAACCCAACCTCAGCCCCAACCTCATCCCCAACCTTAATCCCAATCCAACCTCAAACCCAACCCCAAGCCAACCTCAATTCCATCTCCAAACCAACCTCATGACAACCCCAAAACAACCCAACATCAACACAACCCCAGCCCAACCTCATTGCCAACCCATCCTCAATCCAACCCAATCCCAACTGAATCCAACCCAATCCCAACCCAACCCCTCAAAACTCTTGTGCCCCCCCAAAACGCTGTTTCCCCCCCTCAAACCCTCCTTCCCAGACCTCTTGCCATCCCCACTTCCCCTCCTCACCCTCTCAGCCGATCGGGCAGCACCGAAGAAGATGGGCCCGAAGGCCAACCACACCACGCAGGTCGTGTACATGGCGAAGCCGATGGGTTTGGCCTCATTGAAGGTCTCAGGGACGCCGCGGGCCTTGACGGCGTAGACAGTGGTGGTGAGCATGAGGAGCAGCGCGTGGGCCAGGCAGGCCAACGTGGCTCCCTCGGCCATGTCACAGCGCAGCACCCCCCGCGCGTCCTCAGGGTCCGGGGTTCGCCCCATCTCGTAGTCCACCAAGGCATGGGGGGGCCGCAGGAGAAGCCACATGGCCGCCCCCACCACCTGCATCCCAGTGAGGGCGAAGGTGATGACGAGTTGCGAGGTGGGGCTGATGAAGCGGGGGGGGGTCACCGAGCGCTTCCCTATAAGGGGGGGACAAGGAGGGGGTTGTGGGGCACACAAAAGCTCCAAAACCTTTGGTCAGCCCCATAAGTCACCTTGGGGGAGGATGTGGTAGATGGGGGTGGTTGCGGTGAAGAGCTCGGGGTAGGTGGAACCCCCTCCCACGTCCCTCAACCCAAGCTCTTGACCCTCAACTGGACCCCTACGTGGTCCCCGGGACCTCCAGAACCTATGGTCAGCCCCATAAGTCACCTGAGTGGAGGGCACAGCAGATGTGCATGGTTGTGGTGAGGAGCTAGGGGCTGGTAGAACCCCATGGCACGTCCCTCAGCCCCTCCCCTCACCCTGCTCGAAGATGCGGTAGATGCGGTTGGTCTTGGTGAGGAGCGCGGCGTAGCTGAGGCTCATCCCTAAGCCCAAGAAGAGCCTCCTCATGGCGCAGACCCCAACCCCCGGCTCGGCCACCATGAGGAAGGTGATGGCGTAGACCAAAGCGATGCCCACCAGCAGCACGTAACTGAGCTCCCGCCCCGACGCCTTCACGATGGGCGTCTCGTGGTGCTTGATGAAGGTGAGCAAGACGAAGGCCGTCGCCATCAAGCCCAAGGTGGCCAAAGCCAAGGGGACGGCGGCACAAGGGTCCCCCCAGCGCAGGCGCAGGACGGGGGTGGGGCGGCAGGAGGTGTGGTTGGGGGTGGGGCGCAGGTGGGGGGGGCAGGCCTGGCAGCTCTGGGGGTCGGCCAGGAAGCGGTACCCGGAGCAGAGCTCGCAGTGCCAACAGCACGGGACCCCCTTCACCGGGGTCTTCTTCTCGCCGGGCCCACAGGGGAGGCTGCAGACCGAGGGGGGCACCGAGCGGTTGGAGCCCCACGTCATGGCCTCCACCTGGGGGGGGTTGGACATGGGGTGCCCGGTTGGCCAGGGGGGCACCCAACTGACCATTGAGACCCAACTGGTTGCCCATGGAGGCACCCAATTGACCATGGAAGCACCCAACTGACCATGGAAGCACCCAACTGACCATGGGGGCACCCAACTGACCATGGGGGCACCCAACTGACCATGGAAGCACCCAACTGACCATGGAGGCACCCAACTGACCATGGGAGCACCCAACTGACCATGGGAGCACCCAACTGACCATGGAGGCACCCAACTGACCATGGGAGCACCCAACTGACCATGGAAGCACCCAACTGACCATGGAAGCACCCAACTGACCATGGAGGCACCCAACTGACCATGGAAGCACCCAACTGACCATGGAGGCACCCAACTGACCATGGAGGCACCCAACTGACCATGGAAGCACCCAACTGACCATGGGGGCACCCAATTGACCATGGAGGCACCCAACTGACCATGGAGGCACCCATGGGGGGGCAGCACCCACCTGCAGATGCAGTCCCTGCACCCATTGGCCCACGGCCCGGTAGCTGCCGCTGCCGTTGGCGCCCTGGAACTGGAAGATGTCGTATCTGCCCGGAGCATCCCCGTTCTCATTGAAGCTCACGGGGGTCCCCGCGCTGCCTGCACCAGTACAGACCAGTACAAACCAGTACGGACCAGTACAGGCCCAGGAACACCCAGTAAGGACCCACTGAGGACCCTCCCAATGTGGTCTCCAATGCTCCCCAGCCCCCTTCCAGTGCCCCCCAGTTTGGTCTCCGGTCCACCCAGTCCCCTCCCATTCCCTTCCCAGTCCACCCCAGTCCCTTCCAGTCCCTCCCATCCCTTCTCAGTGCCCTCCCAGTCTCTCCCAGTCCATCCCATTCCCTTCCCAGTCCCCCCAGTCCCTTCCCATCTCTTATCGGCCCCCTCCCAGTGCCTCCCATTCCCACCCCATCCCATCCCAGGCCATTCCAATCCCTCCCATCCTTCCCAGTCAATCCCATTCCCCTTCCATTCACTTCCCATTATCCCCCAGTCCCTTTCTAGTGCCTCCCATCCCCTCCCATTCCCATCCCATCCCTTCCCAGGCCATTCCCATCCCCTCCCATTCTCATCCCATCCCCTCCCATTCCCCTTCCATTCACTTCCCATTGCCCCCCAGTGTCCCCCAGCCCCTTTCCAGTGCCTCCCAGTCTATCCCACCCCCTCCCATTCCCCTCCCCTCCCTTCCCAGTCAATCTCGGTCCATTCCCATCCCTTCCCATTCCCCTTCCATTCACTTCCCGTTGTCCCCCAGCCCCTTTCTAGCGCCTCCCACCCCATCCCAATCCATTGCCACCCCCCCCCCCCCCCCCCCGCTCTCACCGCTGAAGTTCACGCCCCGGATGTGCTGCAGGAGGCGGCGCCCGTCGGGGGGGTCCATGCGGGGGCAGAGCCCCCCCCCGGGGCAGAGCTCGGCCGCGAGGCTGTGCAGGGCCCGCGCCATGGCCAGCACCGCGTCAATGACGAACTGCACCTTCCCCTCCTGCTCGTAGGGCGAGTCCCGGCCGATGCGCTCCCGCCCTGCCCCACACTTGGGGGTCAGACCCACAGCTGCTGCCACATAGTGCCCCGTGCATTCCTGCCCTGCCCCACACGTGTGGGGTGAGACCCACCACTGCCCTATAGTGCAGGGTACCCCAGGGGTGCTATGGGGCAGGCAGGATGCTATGGGACAGGCAGGGTGCTATGGGACAGACAAAGCTCTATGGGGCAGGCAGGGTGCTATGGGACAGACAAAGCTCTATGGGGCAGGCAGGGTGCTATGGGACAGGCAGGGCGCTATGGGGCAGACAGGGTGCTACGGGACAGACAGAGCTCTATGGGGCAGGCAGGGCTCTATGGGGCAGGCAGGACGCTATGGGCCAGGCAGGGTGCTATAGGGCAGGCAGGATGCTATGGGGCAGGCAGGATGCTATGGGGCAGGCAGGGCTCTATGGGGCAGGCAGGGCGCTATGGGGCAGACAGAGCTCTATGGGGCAGGCAGGGTGCTATGGGGCAGGCAGGGCTCTATGGGGCAGGCAGGACGCTATGGGCCAGGCAGGGTACTATAAGGCAGGCAGGATGCTATGGGGCAGGCAGGGCGCTATGGGACAGACAGAGCTCTATGGGGCAGGCAGGGTGCTATGGGGCAGGCAGGGCGTTGTGGGGCAGGCAGGGCTCTATGGGGCAGGCAGGACGCTATGGGCCCGGCAGGGTGCTATAAGGCAGGCAGGATGCTATGGAGCAGGCAGGGCTCTATGGGGCAGGCAGGGCTCTATGGGCCCGGCAGGGTGCTATAAGGCAGGCAGGATGCTATGGGGCAGGCAGGGCGTTATGGGGCAGGCAGGGCTCTATGGGGCAGGCAGCGCTTTACCTGTGCACTTGCGGATGGGCCCGCCGTGGGGCTCGCCGTGGGGCTCGCTATGGGGCAGGCGGCAGTTGAAATCCTCCTCCCAGAACTCGTGGAACCAGAGGTTGCGGCGGTTGTTCTCCAGCGAGCGCGAGGTGAAATACTCATCGAAGCCTGCAGGAGGCACCCCATAGCTCCATGGGCCTCGCCCCATAGCGCCCCGTAGCGCCGTGGGGCTGCCCCATAGCGGCACTCACCGGGCACCGAGGCGCGCTTGGGCAGGATGGTGATGGCTCCGTCGGCCGCCGGCTCCAGGCCCTGCACCGGGCCCAGTTTCGCCCCCCACGAGTCGGAGCCCACCCAGGAGAAGTGACCGGAGAGGTTGGCGCGAGCGGCGGCCTCCAGCACCCGCCTGCGGGAGGGCAATGGGATGGACTGGGATGGACTGGGATGGGCTGGGATGGACTGGGATGGGCTGGGAGGGGAATGGGATGGACCGGGATGGACTGGGAGGGGAATGGGATGGACTGGGATGGACTGGGATGGACTGGGAGGGGAATGGGATGGACCGGGAGGGGAATGGGATGGACTGGGATGGACTGGGATGGGCTGGGATGGACTGGGAGGGGAATGGGATGGACCGGGATGGACTGGGAGGGGAATGGGATGGACTGGGATGGACTGGGATGGACTGGGAGGGGAATGGGATGGACCGGGAGGGGAATGGGATGGACTGGGATGGACTGGGAGGGGAATGGGATGGAGCGGGAGGGGAATGGGATGGACCGGGATGGACTGGGATGGACTGGGATGGGCTGGGATGGACTGGGAGGGGAATGGGATGGACCGGGAGGGGAATGGGATGGACTGGGATGGACTGGGATGGGCTGGGATGGGCTGGGAGGGGAATGGGATGGACCGGGAGGGGAATGGGATGGACTGGGATGGACTGGGAGGGGAATGGGATGGACCGGGAGGGGAATGGGATGGACTGGGATGGACTGGGAGGGGAATGGGATGGACTGGGATGGACTGGGAGGGGAATGGGATGGACTGGGATGGGCTGGGATGGACTGGGAGGGGAATGGGATGGACCGGGAGGGGAATGGGATGGACTGGGATGGACTGGGAGGGGAATGGGATGGACTGGGATGGACTGGGAGACACTAGGAGAGTCTGGAAAAGACTGCCCTGCACTGGTCCATACTGCTCTATACAGGTTTATGCTTGTCTGTGCAGCTTGATACTGGTTTATACTGGTCTATACTGGTTTATGCTGGTCTCTACTGCTCTACACAGGTCACTCAGCCCATCCCATCCGCCCGGGTGAAGCCACCTTGAGCTGTGCTGGGCTCACTGCGGAGGGGTTCCTGGGCCAATTCCTGCTCTGTGCTGCTGTGAACTGGCCGATGCTGGTTTATACTGGTTTATGCTGGTTTATACTGGTTTATGCTGCTTTATGCTGGTTTATGCTGGTTTATACTGGTTTACGCTGGTTTATGCTGGTTTATACTGGTTTACGCTGGTTTATACTGATTTATGCTGGTTTATGCTGGTTTACGCTGGTTTATACTGGTTTACACTGGTTTACGCTGGTTTATACTGGTTTATACTGGTTTATGCTGGTTTATGCTGGTTTACGCTGGTTTATACTGGTTTATGCTGATTTATACTGGTTTACGCTGGTTTACGCTGGTTTATACTGGTTTATGCTGGTTTATGCTGGTTTATACTGGTTTATGCTGGTTTATGCTGGTTTACGCTGGTTTATACTGGTTTACGCTGGTTTACGCTGGTTTATACTGGTTTATACTGGTTTATGCTGGTTTACGCTGGTTTACGCTGGTTTATACTGGTTTATGCTGGTTTATACTGGTTTACGCTGGTTTATACTGGTTTACGCTGGTTTACGCTGGTTTATACTGATTTATGCTGGTTTATGCTGGTTTACGCTGGTTTATACTGGTCTATGCTGGTTTATACTAGTTTATGCTGGTTTATACTGGTTTATGCTGGTTTATGCTGGTTTACACTGGTTTACGCTGGTTTACGCTGGTTTACGCTGGTTTACGCTGGTTTACGCTGGTTTACGCTGGTTTACGCTGGTTTACGCTGGTTTACGCTGGTTTACGCTGGTTTATACTGGTTTACGCTGGTTTACGCTGGTTTACGCTGGTTTATACTGGTTTATGCTGGTTTATGCTGGTTTACGCTGGTTTACGCTGGTTTATGCTGGTTTACGCTGGTTTACGCTGGTTTACGCTGGTTTACGCTGGTTTACGCTGGTTTACGCTGGTTTACGCTGGTTTACGCTGGTTTATGCTGGTTTACGCTGGTTTACGCTGGTTTACGCTGGTTTACGCTGGTGCCTCACCGGATGTCGTCCTCGTTGGCGAACAGCACCACCCCGCGCGCCGTCGACGTCTCCATGAGCCTGCCGATGACTTTGTCGAACTCGCCCGCCCGCGGCTCCCGCGGGATCTTGATGGACTGAGCGATGCAGAGCCCGCCTGCGCCGACGGACCAGGCCCTCCCCGTGTGTCCCAGGCCCCCGCCACTCCTCTCCCTGTTCCCCCCATTCCCTTCCAGGACATCCCAGCCCTTTCCCAGTCCATCCCATTCCCTCTCAGTATATCCCGGTGCCCCCACCCAGCCCATCCCATTCCCCTCCCATTCCCCTCCCGCTCCGTCCCATTCCACTCCCACCATGTCCCAGTCTATCCCACTCCATCCCATTCCCCTCCCAATCCATCCCATTTTCCTCCCGTTAGAGCCCAGTCTATCCGAGTCCATCCCATTCCCCTCCTACTATATCCCAGTCTATCCCACTCCATCCCATTCCCTGCCATCCCCTCCCATTCCCTGCCATCCCCTCCCATTCCCTGCCATCCCCTCCCATTCCCTGCCACTCCCTGCCATTCCCTGCCATCCCCTCCCATTCCCTCCCATTTCCTGCCATTCCCTCCCATCCCCTCCCATTCTCTGCCATCCCCTCCCATTCCCTGCCATCCCCTCCCATTCCCTGCCATTCCCTCCCATTCCCTGCCATCCCTTCCCATTCCCTCGCATTCCCTGCCATCCCCTCGCATCCCCTCCCATTCCCTCCCATTCCCATTCCCTGCCATTCCCTCCCATTCCCTGCCATCCCCTCCCATCCCTTCCCATTCCCATCCCCTCCCATTCCCATTCCCTGCCATTCCCTCCCATTCCCTGCCATTCCCATCCCCTCCCATTCCCATTCCCTCCCATCCCCTCCCATTCCCTGCCATTCCCTCCCATTCCCTGCCACTCCCTGCCATTCCCTGCCATCCCCTCCCATTCCCTCCCATTTCCTGCCATTCCCTCCCATCCCCTCCCATTCCCTGCCATCCCCTCCCATTCCCTGCCATTCCCTCCCATTCCCTGCCATCCCTTCCCATTCCCTCGCATTCCCTGCCATCCCCTCCCATTCCCTCCCATTCCCATTCCCTGCCATTCCCTCCCATTCCCTGCCATCCCCTCCCATCCCCTCCCATTCCCATCCCCTCCCATTCCCATTCCCTGCCATTCCCTCCCATTCCCTGCCATTCCCATCCCCTCCCATTCCCATTCCCTCCCATCCTCTCCCATTCCCTGCCATTCCCTCCCATTCCCATCCCCTCCCATTCCCATCCCCTCCCATTCCCATTCCCTCCCATTCCCTCCCATTCCCTGCCATTCCCTCCCATCCTCTCCCATTCCCTGCCATTCCCTCCCATTCCCATTCCCTCCCATTCCCATTCCCTCCCATCCCCTCCCATCCCCTCCCATTCCCATCCCCTCCCATTCCCATTCCCTCCCATTCCCATTCCCTCCCATTCCCTGCCATTCCCTCCCATTCCCATCCCCTCCCATTCCCATTCCCTGCCATTCCCGCTCCGCACCGGCCTCCCTGGAGCTCTGCACGAAGGCCTCGACGCCGCTCTCGCCGTAGCTGCCCTCGGAGGCCACGGTGGCCACGTAGCTCCAGCCCAGGGCCCGCGTCACGGCCACCATGGCCTGCGCCTGCTCCGAGTCCGGCGGCACCACGCGCGAGAAGAAGCCGTAACGCGCCGGATCGCTCAGCTCCGGAGCCGTGGAGGCGTAGCTGATCTGCGGGATCTGGGAATGCCATTGGGATACAGGGATACAGCTGGGAATCGGCAGGGGATGGGGCAGAAGGAGCGGAGCATCGCCCTGTCCCAGCCATGGGCGTCTTGAGCCAAGCTGGACTTGAGCGCTGGTAGGGATGGGGCATGGGGACATGGGGATACAGCCTTGGAATTGGGCTGTGGAGATGGGAATGCCACTGGGGACATGGGGACACAGGGCGGGGGGGACAACATGGGGGACATACGGACACCAGGGGGGGCCCAATCCCATGGGATATCCCCCCCCTCCCTTGTGTATTCCCTGTCCCTAATCCCTCCTAATCCCTGGAGCCATTTGCTGCCACGCTGGGGCATTGTGGGTGCTGGGGGGGGGATGGAAGGGTCCATTGGGAACGGGGGGGTCAGAGCTGCCACCAATGCCCCCCCTCGATGTCCCCAATGTCACCTTGAAGGGATGGGGCTGCCCCCACGTCCTGCTCAGTGTCCCCCAATGTCCCCAAACAGGCACATTGAGACCGAGGACATCGGCCACCAGGATGGAGATGGGTGGAGATGCCATGGCTGCCATGATGGAGACACCTTAGCCACTATGATGGAGACACCTTGGCCACTATGATGGAGACACCTTGGTCACCGTGATGGAGACACCTTGGTCACCGTGATGGAGACACCTTGGTCACCGTGATGGAGACACCTTGGTCACCGTGATGGAGATATATTGGCCAACATCATGGAGACACATTGGCTACCATGATGGACACAGATGGTGATGGAGACACATTGACCACCATGATGGAGACACATTGGCTGCCATGATGGAGACACATTGGCTGCCATGGTGGAGACACATTGGCCACTATGATGAAGACGCAGGGGCCACCATGACGGAGATGCCTTGGCCATCATGATGGAGATGCCTTGGCCACCGTGATGGAGACACATTGATCACCATGACGGAGACACCCTGGCCACCATGGAGACACATTGGCCACTGTGATGAAGACGCGGTGACCACCATGACGGAGCCACCTTGACTACCATGACGGAGCCACCTTGACCACCATGATGGAGACACATTGGCTACCATGGTGAAGACACATTGGCCACTATGATGAAGACGAAGAGGCCACCACGATGGAGACACCTTGGCCACTGTGATGGAGATGGAACTTGCCCCCAACGCCCTCCCCCTTGCCTCCCCCCCCAACTCACATTGAAGAGCCGCAGCACATTGGCCACCATGATGGACACGGAGCTCGCTGAAGCCCCGATGACCCCCACGAGGCGCTCGGGGGGGGGTCGGCGCGGGGGGCTCCCATCCGCACATTGCCCTTCCCCTTCAGCCGGGGGCAGGAGGCTCCGGACGAAGCCGAGCGCCTGCTCCAGGGCATAGGTATCCCGGGAGCAGGTATCCAGGATGCGGGCGCCCAGCGTCAGGTTGGGCAGCACCTTCGGGTCCCCGTTGACGCGGTCCAAGGCGTAGAGCATGGCCTCCAAGCGATGGATCCCCTTCTCCTTCTTGATGGGGCCACAGGGGACCCCCGCGGGGCCCCGGGCGTGCACGGGGAAGAGCCCCCCCAGCGTCAGGTCCCCTTCCAAGCGGATGCCATGGGGCTGGGTGGGTGATGGGGCAGGCAGGATGTGGCCCCATAGGGTGCTCAAGGGGAGCAGGAGCTGCAGCATGGCCCGGGCTGTGATGGAGGGGGGAGAACAGGGGTTGGGGGGGGGCACTATGGAGCGGCACCCTATGGGGCAGGAATAGCACCCTATGGGGCAGGGGACCCCCTCATGGCTCGAGGGAGATCTGGTGTCTATAGGGTGGGTGATGTCCCCCCCTCTCCAGTGGTTGAGCCCAAAGGGGGGGTCGGGGGGGCCCCAAATCCCTCCACCACCACCCCCCCCCCCGCAGCTGGATTAGGGGGGATGGGGGCGGGAGAGGGGATAATCCGGCTGCTCGGCTGCAGCTGGGGGGGGCAAGGGGAGGCTATGGGGGGGTCTAAGGGGATATGGGGGGGTTAAAGGGGGTTATGGGGGGGTCTAAGGGGATATGGGGGGGTTAAAGGGGGTTATGGGGGGGTCTAAGGGGATATGGGGGGGTTAAAGGGGGTTATGGGGGGGTCTAAGGAGATATGGGGGGGTTAAAGGGGGTTATGGGGGGGTCTAAGAGGATATGGGGGGGTTAAAGGGGGTTATGGGGGGGTCTAAGGGGATATGGGGGGGTTAAAGGGGGTTATGGGGGGGTCTAAGGAGATATGGGGGGGTTAAAGGGGGTTATGGGGGGGTCTAAGGGGACATTGGGGTGGCCTTTGGGGGGTCTGAGGGGACATGGGGGGGCTTAAGGGACATGAGGGGATGAGGAGGATACTGGGGTGGGCCTGAGGGGGCCATTGGTGGCAATGGGAACGGGCTGGGGGGGAGCTAAGGAGACATTGGGGGGGCTTAATAGGACATGAAGGGACACTGGGGAGGTCGAAGGGACCCGAGGGGGGGGAGCGAAACGATGGGGGGGGTGTTTGGGGGGGGGTAACGCACTTTAATGTGACATGAAAGGGACATTGAGGGGGACACGGGGGGGGTTAAGGGGGCACCGGGGGGGCCATGGGGGGGGCACGAGCCTGATGGACGCGGAGCCTCGGGAGCCGCCGCCGCCAGCGCCGCCCGCGAGCGTTTGGAACGGGCGCAAACGCTGCGGAGCGGCCAAAACGGCGCTTCCCGCCCGAGCGGGGAGGCCACGCCCACATTCACCTCTAAGCCACGCCCCCAAACGCATCCCCACCAATCAATCATGCCCTGGCCACTTAACCACGCCCTCATGGCGTAACCACGCCCCCGTCACAACCCACCAATCAGACGCGTTTCCTACTTTTAGCCACGCCCCCGCCGCTCTAACCGCGCCCCTTCCCTCCTTAGCCACACCCCCGGCTTATCCCCTCCTCTCCGCCGCCCTTTACGACTCCTTTCGGAGACGCTTTACGACTTTTCTCCCTCTTTACGACCGAGGCTAGCGCCGTTGCCAAGGTGCGGAGCTTGGGGGGGCTATTTTGGGGGTCCCGGGGAGGTTTGGGGTGCGGGGACCCCCCCATTGGAGATAATGGGGGGGTCCAGGGCACCCCTATGGGGGTTTGGGTTGTGGGTACCCCCATAGGAGTTAATGGGGGGGGTCCAGGGGTCCCCTATGGGGGCTTGGGGCATAGGGACCCCCCATAGGAGGCAATGGGGGGTTCCAGGGGTGCCCTATGAGGTTCTGGGGGTGTTTGGGGTGTGAGGATCCCCCCATAGGAGACAATGGAGGAATCCAGGGGTGCTCTATGGGGGCTTGGGGCATGGGGGACCCCCCATAGGAGCAAATGGGGGGGTCCAGCGGTGCCCTATGGGGGCTGGGGTGTGGGAGCCCCCCATAGGAGCTAATGGAGGCGTCCAGAGGAGTCCAATGAGGGTCTGGGGGGGGGGTGTTGAACACACTAAGGGGGGATTTTGGGGTGTTCCCCCCCCCTTTTAACCTCTTCCTCCCCTCTGTAGGGCCAATGGCTGCAGCCGAGTCGGGGGGGCCCTCCCCAGAGGAGGAAGAGGAGGAGAAGAAGGAAGAGGAGGAAGAGGAGAAGGAAGGGGAACGGGAGGGGGGGGCCGATGCCGGTGGGGCCCCCCCTGCCCCGCGGCGCCCGGTCCCGGGGGTGCTCTACCTTTCCTTCCTGCCCCCCGGCTTCGGCCCCCGCCAGGCCCGGGCGCTGCTGGGGGTCCATGGGGAGCTGGGCAGGGTTTTCCTGCAGCCCCGAGGTGAGCACCCATGGGGGGGTCAGGGTGCTCTATGGGGTCCCTATGGGTCCAGGGTAGGGGTCAGGGGCAGTCATAGGTGGGGGTCAGGGTTCCCACAGGGAGGTGTCAGTTGGGGTCAGGGTGCCCATAGACCCCCTATAGACCCTGTATTGAGGTGACACTGGCTCTGTGTGTGGGGGGCGCTGCTGAGCACCCATAGGGTGCCGTTGAGCACCCATAGGATCCTGCTGAGCACCCATTGGGCGATGCTGAGCACCCATAGGGTGCCGTTGAGCACCCATAGGGCACCACTGAGCACCCATAGGGCGATGCTGAGCCCCCATAGGCGATGCTGAGCCCCCATAGGCGATGCTGAGCACCCATAGGGTGCCGTTGAGCACCCATAGGGCACCACTGAGCACCCATAGGGTGATGCTGAGCCCCCATAGGGCAATGCTGAGCCCCCATAGGCGATGCTGAGCATCCATAGGGCACCACTGAGCACCCATAGGGCGATGCTGAGCACCCATAGGGCAATGCTGAGCCCCCATAGGCGATGCTGAGCCCCCATAGGGCAATGCTGAGCACCCATAGGGTGCCGTTGAGCACCCACAGGATCCTGCTGAGCACCCATAGGGCAATGCTGAGCCCCCATAGGCAATGCTGAGCACCCATAGGGTGCCGTTGAGCACCCATAGGGCACCACTGAGCCCCTTTAGGGCCCTGCTGAGCCCCGCTGGGTGCCGCTCCCGCAGGGGGGGGCGTGCGCCGGCGGAGGCAGCGCCCGGGCCCTGCCCGGGGCTCGTTTGCCGAGGGCTGGGTGGAGTTCCGGGACAAGCGCGCCGCCAAGCGGGCGGCCTCGGTCCTGCACGGAGCCGCCATGAGCCCAAGGCCCCGCAGCCGCTTCCGGCACCACCGCTGGAGCATCAAGGTACGGGGGGGGCGGTGGGGGGAAATGGGGGGATCCCCTATGGGGGTCCTGGGTGCTTATTGGGGGTAATGGGTGCCTATGGAGGGGGTCCCCTATGGGGGTAATGGGTGCCTATGGAGGGGGTCCCCTATGGGGGTAATGGGTGCCTATGGAGGGGGTCCCCTATGGGGGTAATGGGTGCCTATGGAGGGGGTCCCCTATGGGGGTAATGGGTGCCTATGGGGGGGGTCCCCTATGGGGGTAATGGGTGCCTATGGAGGGGGTCCCCTATGGGGGTAATGGGTGCCTATGGAGGGGGTCCCCTATGGAGGTCCTGGGTGCTTATTGGGGGTAATGGGTGCCTATGGAGGGGGTCCCATATGGGGGTAATGGGTGCCTATGGAGGGGGTCCCCTATGGAGGTCCTGGGTGCTTATTGGGGGTAATGGGTGCCCTTTTGGGGGGGTGATGGTTGTGTTTGGGGAGCGGGATGGGTCTTGGAGAGGGGGGGGCCCTTCTGGGAGTCTCTGGGTCCTTTTGGTCTATGGAGGGGGGGGCCCATTTGGAGGGGGTTGGAGTCAGACCTGGGGCTGTTTTAGGGGTATCCCAGACACCCTTTTTGGGGTGCCCTTTGGGCAGGGATAAGTGGGTGCCTATGGGGGGGGGGGTCGTCTCATTTGACCCACTCAGCTCCATTATAAAGGCCGGGGTGTGTGTGTGTGTGTGCGTTTCCCTTTGGGTTTGTACTAATGTGGGGGTGATCCCGGGGGGGGGGGGGTCCCCCTCTCACTGTGTCTGTGCCCCCCCCCCAGTACCTGCCCGGGTTCCGGTGGCCCCACCTGAGCGAGCGCCTGAGCTACGAGCGCCAGGTCCGGGCCCAGCGCCTGCGGGTGGAGGTGGCGCAGGCCAAGCGCGAGGGGGGGTTCTACACCCGCCGCCCCGCCCCCCCCGCGGACCCTGCCCCTCCCCCCACGGCAGCCGCCCCCTCCCCCCCCCCAGCCCCTTCCTGGGCCTTCACCCAAACCCCCACCGAGGAGGAGATTTGGGGGCGCAAGAAGCAGCCCCCCCCCGCGCGCCCCCCCCGCAGCCTCCTCCAGAAGGTGTTTGGGGGAGGGGGGTGAGAAACGGCCCCTCCCCCACCCACCCAAATGCCCCTCGCCCCTCCCCCATCGTTCTCTCCACCAAACGTCCCCCAACCCCCCTCCCCCCAACCAAATACCCCCTTGGAGCCCCTCCCCCACCCCAAAGATCCCCCCCTCCCCCACCCAATCCCTCATCGAACCCCACCAACCCCTCCCCCACCCAACCAAATGCCCCAAGCTCCACTTCAGAGCCCCTCCCCCAGCCCCAACATCCCCCAACCCCCCCACTTCGAGCCCCTCCCCCCCCAAACCCTCATCGATCCCCCCCCCGGCCGAGTGCCCACCAACCCCTCCCCCACTCAAACGCCCCTCCCCCATCTTTCTCTCCTCTTTCCTGCCCCAGAGCCCCTCCCCCCCCCCCCAGCACCCAAATTTCGCTCATTTCCCTTCTGGTTTTTGGACTTTTTCTCCTTAAAACTTTTTACTCCTTTAACAAAAATAACTCCGCGCGGTCTCTTTAACTGTGCTGAGGGGGCGGGGCCTGGGGAGAGGGGCGGGGCCTAAGGGAGGAGGGGGCGGGGCTTATGGCTTCGGCGCGAAACTCCCTGAAAGCAGCGGGGAGGGGTTAAAGGGGGGCGGGACTACGGAGGCCCCGCCCCCACCGGCGTGACCCGTTTACTCAGTGCCCCTCCCCCCCCCCCCCCCCCAAACTGATCTTTCCCCAAATTCCCCCTTTTTCAACCCAAAATAACCGGAATCCTCGAGGGGAGGAAAGGGGGGGGGAGGGGGGGGCGAGGCTTGTGCAGGCTCCGCCCCTTTAGGAGGGGGCGGGGTTCGCAACGGGGGCGGGGCCTAAGGGGAAAAGGGGGAGGGGCTTAAAGGGGCCGCGCCCCCCTTTTTGGGGGGGCGGTTCCAGTGTCAAAAATAGAAGCTCTGGGGGAGGGTGAAGCTGGGGGGGGGGCGGAGAGGGCCCAATGGGAGGGGGGGGGCCCCCACCCCTAAACCTGATGACCCCAAAGGGGGTCCCTGTGCTATGGGGGGGGGTACCCCCATGATCCCTGGGAAACCGAATGGGGGGGGAACCCCCAAAAGGGGGGGGGTGGTAAATGCCAACATTGGGGTCCTCAATTTGGGGGGGGCTCCCCCCCCCCGGGACACCCCCCGCACCATTAACACCCTATGGGTCCTTCCCCAAACCTGTTCCCCCATGCCCCATTGGTGCAACACCCAAACCCTCCCCCCTGCAGCCCCGTTCCCACCCCCTCTGGTTCCTCCCCTTTTAGTGTCGTCCCCCCCCCAATCCCCCTTCCCAACTGCTTTCCCCTCAGTTCCCATTCAACCCAAACCCCCCCCGTTTAGGGGTCCCCTCCACTCCAAACCCCCCCATTAAATCCCCCCCATCCACTGTGACCCCCCCATCAGCTCCTTTTAACTTTGCTTCTCCCCAATTCCATGTCCCCCCCCTTAAATCCCCCCCAAATCCAATGTCCCCCCCCATTAACCCACATTTTAATGTCCCCATTAAACCCCCCTATCCTTAATGTGTCCTATTAACCCCATCTTAATGTCCCCCCCATTAAATCCCACTTTAATACCCCCATTAAACCCCCCTATCTGTGTCCTATTAACCCCATCTCAATGCGTCCCCCCCTTAAATCCCCCCCACTTTAACGCATCCCATTAACCCCCCCCCCTTTTCCCTTCCCCTCCAATCTCAGACCCCCCCCGTCCCCATCCCCTTTCACTCTCCCCCCGCCATCATCAAGCAGGGCCGGCAGCAGCGCCCGGCGGGGACCAGAACCTGGCACCGTGGGGCCGGGGGCCTGGGGAGGGCCCCGGGGGGGCCGGGACAGGGCCTGTAGGCCTCGAGGTCACAAAGCAGCTCCACGAGGTCATCGACCGAGCGCAGGCGCGGGGGGCGCCGGGTCAGGACCTCGTGGCCGGGCGGGACCGGGCGGCCCCGGGCTACCAGGACCCGGAAGGCGAGGCCCGGAGCCAGGAGGACCACGGTGGCGGCCATGGGGGAGCGGGGGGAGCGTTGGACCAAGCGGAGCCCTGCGCCCATGGGGGGGTGATGATGGTGATGGTGGGGGGGGGTGGGAGACGGGGGGGGGCAGCAGGAGGTGGCGGGGGGGGGAGACCCCTCCTCATCCTCCCGCACCACCCCCCAATGGGCCGGCAACGGGATCTCGGCCAGCTCGGCCAGGAAGGAGCCCGGCCAGTAGGGGGCGGTAGGGGGCAGCGGGCGGGGCTAAGGGAAAAGAAGGAGGGGGGGGTTAAGATCAGCGGAAGAGCATCTTGACCCCCCCCATTAAGATCAATGGGATGCCCCCCCCCCCTTTAACCCTTAAAGGAGCCCCCCCCGAATCCCTCCTCTGATTCTTGACCCCCCCCATTAAGATCAATGGGATGCCCTCCCCCCCTTTAACCCTTAAAGGAGCCCCCCCCGAATCCCTCCTCTGATTCTTGACCCCCCCATTAAGATCAATGGGATGCCCCCCCCCCTTTAACCCTTAAAGGAGCCCCCCCCAAATCCCTCCTCTGATTCTTGACCCCCCCCATTAAGATCAATGGGATGCCCCCCCCCCTTTAACCCTTAAAGGAGCCCCCCCCGAATCCCTCCTCTGATTCTTGACCCCCCCATTAAGATCAATGGGATGCCCCCCCCCCCCTTTAACCCTTAAAGGAGCCCCCCCCGAATCCCTCCTCTGATTCTTGACCCCCCCCATTAAGATCAATGGGATGTCCTCCCCCCCTTTAACCCTTAAAGGAGCCCCCCCCGAATCCCTCCTCTGATTCTTGACCCCCCCCATTAAGATCAATGGGATGCCCTCCCCCCCTTTAACCCTTAAAGGAGCCCCCCCCGAATCCCTCCTCTGATTCTTGACCCCCCCCATTAAGATCAATGGGATGCCCCCCCCCCCCTTTAACCCTTAAAGGAGCCCCCCCCAAATCCCTCCTCTGATTCTTGACCCCCCCATTAAGATCAATGGGATGCCCCCCCCCCCTTTAACCCTTAAAGGAGCCCCCCCCAAATCCCTCCTCTGATTCTTGACCCCCCCATTAAGATCAATGGGATGCCCCCCCCCTTTAACCCTTAAAGGAGCCCCCCCCAAATCCCTCCTCTGATTCTTGACCCCCCCCATTAAGATCAATGGGATGTCCCCCCCCCTTTAATCCTTAAGGATCCCCCCCAAATCCCTCCTCTGATTCTCAAGGTGTCCCCCCCCACTGCATTTCCCACCCCCCCAATAATTGAGACCCCTCCCCCCATTCTCAAGACCCCAAATTGCCCAAACTCCCCCCCCATCCCTGTGTAACCCTTAAACTGCACCCCCCAGACCCCCTCATAATGTTCAGGACCCCCCCAAATCCTTGAGTCCCCCCCAAGTTTAAGCCCTGGACCCATGGGACCCCCCCCCATGGCCCCCCCCCCCTCACCACTCGGCAGCCGCCTTCCTCCTCCTCCTCCTCCTCGCTCTCATCCACAACCACCACCTGCCGGGGGGGAACCGGGGGGGCACCTATGGGTGATGGAGGGGGGGGGTTAACGAGGGGATTGGGGGGGATGGGGACCCCTCAAACCCCCTCCCCCCCCCCCGCCATGGCCCCCCCCCCTCTTACCGGTACCAGGGATGCGCTGGGCTGCGGCGGCTCCTGCTTCACCCGGGGGGTGGCGGCGATGAGGACCCCCAGGTCCCCGGGAGGGGGCTGGGAAGAGGGGGGGGTTCAAAATGGGGGGGGTCATGAGGGGGTGAAAATGGGGGGGGGGGGTAATGGGGGTAGAGGGGTTTTAGGGGTAAAATGGGGGGTCGGATTGGGGGGGGGGAAATAGGGGCATGGGGGGTAGAATTGGGAGGGTGGGGATGAAACGGGGTTGGGGGAGGGGTGTGAAATGGGGGGGTCATGGGGGGGGTCGTTGTTACCGGTCTCGGGGTCACACTGGGCTCCGGGGGGGCCACTTTGAGCCGTGGGGCCGAGGCAATGAGAAGCCCCAAGCGGGGGTCCTGGGGGGGGGGCACACACAAACACATGGGGGTTAATGGGGGGGGGGGTTTCCCATTAACCCCCATTGATGAAGGCGGGGTTAATGGGGGGGGGGTTTCCCATTAACCCCCATTGATTGAAGGCAGGGTTAATGGGGGGGGGGTTTCCCATTAACCCCCATTGATTGAAGGCCGGGGGGGAGAGTTCTCACCTGCAGGTTGGGAGGGGGGTCCCGGCTCCTCCTTGATGCACATGGGGGGGCCCGGCGGGGGGGGCCCAGGGCCCTTCTCAGCCCCCCTCATTGCCTGCTCCTTGGTCTATGGGGAGGGATGAAGGGGGGGGAAGGGGGCACATCAATAAGAACCCACCAAAACCCCCCCCCCCCCCCAAATCCCATCAGGAGACCCAGGGAGGACCCCCCCCAAAGGGAAACTGAGGCACACACAAGCCTTGGGGTGACGGCCCCCCCCCCCCCAATATCCCCCCCCGCAACCTGGGTCCCATGTGGGGGGGTCCAAAAGCAAAGCAGCAAAGCAAAGCGGGGGGAGGGGGGGGGGCACAGATTGGGGGGGTCCAAGGGGGTGTTCGGGGGGGGGGGGGGTGTTTGGGGTCCCATGGGGGGGGTTAAGGGGGTGGTTGGGGGGGGTCGATGTTACCTTGCGGGGGGGGCAGCGTCTCCGGGCGGGTCGGGGGGGGCGGCGGAGGGGGAGGGGCTCGGAGGGGGGGCGGGGCCGGACCCCCACCGGCAGCAGCCGCCTCTGCGCCGGGAGAGAGACTTCAGGGGGGGGGACCCCAAATATGGGGGGGGGGAAGGGGAAGGGGGGGGGGGAACAGGAGGGGAGCCCCCCCCCCAATGGGATCCAAGTGTGTGCCCCCCCCTCCAGGTACCCAGGGGAGCCCCCCCCCAAAGCCAAGCAATGCAAAGGACCCCCCCCCCCCCCAACTGTGACCCAGGTATGCAGACACCCCCCCCCCAACCAAAACTGGTCCCATCCCAACGGTGGGGGGACCCCAGCCTTGTGCGTGCCTCAGTTTCCCCATTGGAATGCATTGGGTTGCGGGGAAGGGGGTGAAGGGGGGGGGTATAGACCCAAACTGGTCTATACCGGTCCAAACTGGTCCCTACTGGTCCAAACTGGTCCCTACCCAACGGTGAGGGGACCCCAGCCTTGTGCGTGTTTCAGTTTCCCCACTGGAATGCATTGAGTTGCAAGCAAGGTGATGGCTGAGGGTTACCCAAACTGGTCTAAAGTGGGTCTATGTTGGTCCAAACCAGTCTAAACTGGTCCAAACTGGGTCTCTATTGGTCCAAACAGGCTCTATATTGGTCCAAACTGGTCTAAACTGGTCCAAATTGGTTCTATATTGGTCCATACTGGTCTACACACGTCCAAATTGGGTTTATATCAGTCCAAACCAGTCTAAACTAGTCCAAACTAGGTCTATATTGGTCCAAACTGGTCTAAACTGGTCCAAATTGGTTCTATATTGGTCCATACTGGTCTACACACGTCCAAATTGGGTTTATATTAGTCCAAACCAATCTAAACTAGTCCAAACTAGGTCTATATTGGTCCACACCAGGTCTATATTGGCTCAAACTGATCCAAACTGGGTCTCTATTGGTCCAAACCGGTCTGAACTGGTCCCAGCTGGGTCTCTCCTGCTCCAAACCCTTCTCTACTGCTCCATCACGGTCCCCAAATCCCAGGGGGACCCCACCTCGCGCGTGCCTCAGTTTCCCCACTGGAACGCCCTGATTGCGGGGCAGGGCCTGGGCCCGGGGGTTGCCGGGCTGTTGGATGCACTGGGATGGGATGGGGCCGGGGTTGGGTGGGAGGGGGGGGGGGGGGGGGTGGGGGGGGTCAGCACCCACCGTGGCGCAGCGCAGGCACTGCCTCCAGCGGCACTTCTGGCGCTTGAGGTTCTGGCCCCCGAACTTGGGCTTGTCCCGGCAGAAGTCGCAGCGGCCGCAGTCGCCCGGGCGCAAGCAGGGCCCACAGAGCCCGCAGCGGCGGCTGCTGCGGCGGCGGCGCCCCCCCGCTGCGGCACAGAGCGGGGTCACCCCGGACCCAAACACCAACCCCCCCCCCCCCCCCAACCTTCCACCAGCGAGGGTTAGTGCGGGAGCGGCTCTTAGAAGCGTTACGGTAGCGATGGAGGGGGTGGGAATGGGGGGGGTGTTAGGAGGGAGCAGCTATTAGGGGTGATACGGTAACCGGATGCTAATATTGGGGTGGATTGGGCCCCAGTATTAGCCATGGATCGGCTGTTAGGGGTGATACCGTAACAGGACCCCACGACTAGGGGTGCTTGGACCACGATATTACCCACAGAGTGGCTATTATGGGTAATACGGTATCAGGACTCCGCTATTAGGGGTGTCTGGACCCCCGTATTAGCCATGGAGTGGCTATTAGGGAGATTATGGTAATGGGACCCCGCTATTAGGGGTGTCTGGACCCCCGTATTAGCCATGGAGTGGCTATTAGGGAGATTATGGTAATGGGACCCCGCTATTAGGGGTGCTTGGACCCCAATGTTAGCTATGGAGCGCCTATTAGGGTGCTTATGGTAACTGGAACCCAGTAGTAGGGGTGCTTGGACCCCAGTATTAGCCATGGAGCAGCTATCAGGGAGGTTATGGTAACAGGACCCCACTATTAGGGGTACTTGGACCCCCATATTAGCCACGGAGTGACTATTAGGGAGATTATGGTAACTGGACCTCAGTATTAGCCATGGAGCAGCTATTAGGGCGTATATGATAACTGGCCCCCACTATTGGGGTGCTTAGACCCCAGTATTACGCGTAGAGCGGCTAGTAAGAAGAGTACGGTAACTGTATCTCACAATTGGGGGTGCCTGGACCCCAGTATTAGCCATGGAGCGGCTATTAGGGGTGTTCTGGCAATGGGACCCCAGTATTAGGGGGTTTACAGTAGCTGCACCCCATTATTCCTTTCCCTGAACCCCCACATTTACCCCTACAACTTACTAGTCCTGTATCTTGAACCGCAACATCAGGCGCTGGAGCATCTATTAGGGGGGTTAGGGTACCCAGAACCCCACTATCAGGGTAGGTAAGACCCTGATAATAACCCTGAAGCACCTATTAGCTACATCACAGTAATTAAACCCCATTATTAGGGGTGTTACAGTACCTGAACCCCACTATTAACGTTGCTTGCACCCCAATATTAGCCATGGAGCAGCTATTAGGGGCATTATGGTATCTAAACCTCACTATTAGGGGCATTAGAACACCCAGAACCCCACTATTAGGGTTGTTTGCACCCCAAGATCATCCATAGAGCTGCTATTACGGGTATTAAGGTCACCCAACCTCATTATTAAACCCAACCCAGTACCTGCACCCCAATATTAACCCATGGAGCTCCCATTAAAGCCATTACGGTACCCAGACTCCCCCATTGCAATGCCTGAACCCCAACGCAGGGCCCCTATTACCAGCATTACGGTAGCGCCCCCCCCCCCCCATTGGGACATAAGGGCCCCCCCATCCCCTAATAGCTGCACAGGGAGGGTTGTGGGGGGGGGGTCCGGGATATAGAGGGGGATATGGGGGGGTCCCAGCACTCACCCCCCCCCCGCGGCCCCCGGGGTGTTTCGGGGGTCTCCCCGGCTTCTTCTTCTCCTTCCCCTTGTTCAGCTGCTTCTGGGGGGGGGGAAATGGGGGTCAATTGGGGGGGGGGGGGGTCCATGATGGGGGGGGGGAAGGGGAAATTGGGGGGGGGGGTTTGTCACACTCACCCTGTGCCTGGTGCTGGGGGCGGCACTGGGCTCCCGCTCCTGGGGGGGCTTCCATTTCTGGGGGGGGGACAAGGGATGAGGGGTTTATGGGGGGCTATGGGGGGTTATGGGGGTTGGGGGGGTTATGGGGGGTTATGGGGGGTTATGGGGGTGCTATGGGGGGGCTATGCGGGGGTTATGGGGGGCTATGTGGGGTTATGGGGGTGCTATGGGGGGTGCAGGGGGGGTCTCAGGGCTCTCACCACCGTCCGGGCGCCGCTGGTCTTCTTCCTGGTCGATTTCTATGGGGAGACAGAACAGGGGTCAGAGGGGGCTATGGGGGGGTTATTGGGTGCTATAGGGGTCTATGGGGTGCTATAGGGGTCTATAGGGTGCTATAGGGGTCTATGGGGTGCTATGGGGGTCTATGGGGTGCTATAGGGGTCTATAGGGTGCTATAGGGTGCTATAGGGGTCTATGGGGTGCTATGGGGGTCTATGGGGTGCTATAGGGGTCTATAGGGGTCTATAGGGTGCTATAGGGGTCTATGGGGTGCTACAGGGGTCTATGGGGTGCTATGGGGTCTATGGGGTGCTATAGGGGTCTATAGGGTGCTATAGGGGTCTATGGGGTGCTATGGGGTCTATGGGGTGCTATAGGGGTCTATGGGGTGCTATGGGGTCTATGGGGTTGCTATAGGGGTCTATAGGGGTCTATAGGGTGCTATAGGGGTCTATGGGGTGCTACAGGGGTCTATGGGGTGCTATAGGGGTCTATAGGGGTCTATGGGGTGCTATAGGGGTCTATAGGGGTCTATAGGGTGCTATAGGGGTCTATGGGGTGCTATGGGGTCTATAGGGTGCTATAGGGGTCTATGGGGTGCTGTGGGGTCTATGGGTGCTATGGGGTCCCCACCTTGGGCTGCTGGCAGCGGCGGCGCAGGCAGCGCCACTGGCGCTTGAGGCCGGGCTGGAGGCGGCGCAGGC